>NC_064922.1:801999288-802302319 GCF_023897955.1 Schistocerca gregaria | reverse complement strand
CTTCAGCATTCGTCTGTAGCACCACATTTCGAAAGCTTCTATTCTCTTCTTGTCCAAACTAGTTATCGTCCATGTTTCACTAAATCCACATACGAAAGTATGTCATGGTACCGCATAGTTCATGAGATACGATGTCATAAACACTGATATGCATGAAGAATTCCTGCATCATGCGTGAGGTTTAAATTTATTATATCTTTGCTGCTAACTTTATTTGCAAGATATTTCACTGAATGTACCTACACAAATATAGCGTTGTACTGCACTCATTTCAAGAGATATGACATTATAAACACTGACATACGTGAAAGAAATATCTCATAATGCGTGCAGTTTTCATACCTTTGTTCTTTACTACTAAGACACTCCTAGAGTCGAGTCAGCTTAAGAAAATCTCTGATATCAGGTAGAGCTTTTGAGAGCTTTCAAATGCAAACGGCAATGGCTGCATGCGGAAACGACAGCCGTCTATAGAGTTATGAAGAGGCCCTGCCATAGAGACGCTTACAAAATCGCGTTGCAGATACGCGAAGCAGCTGCGACAGGATTACAGAGACTGCACAGGATCATATTTCTTCATTGGGGTACAGTACTTAGACATGAGGACGTTATTCATATTTCTTTGCACCGCTATTTCGTAATTTCAAGGGTGTTCTCACGAACACATTAAAACGATTTCTTTTCAATACTTCAGTACAATCACAGTTTACTTTTGTTTGGATTTCTGACAGAAAAATGGCAAAATGAATACCCAGGTAAGGACAGGTTTGTCTGCTGGTACACATGTACAGTTTAGCGTACTTAGAACAAGGTGCCACATGAAACAAACTTGTTTACAATATCTTAAGGCATTTCCATAAAATCTTGAGTTTTGTATGTATTACATTAGTGTCAACACTGCAGCCACGCATAAAGAAATGTACTTCACACCATGACGTCCGAAATTTGCATCAGTGTTATACAACAGAGGTACAGAATAATATGAACTCGGCATGCATATAACGAAATTAGTGCTAATCTGTTATTTATATTTTGTGGAAAACTCAGTTGATAAATAATCACAAAAGAGCAAAAGGAAAAGAATCTACCGGGTAACCCTCCATTCATCACATCTACTAACACAGTCATACTAAACTATAACTAACAGAATATCATAGTTCCAGAGAAAAGTCAGTCAGTCGTCAGTCATGTTCATTTACTAAATCCTAATTTATTCCAGTCTTACTGCTCAAATGATTAACAAAACCCAGTAATTAACAAAATACCATATCTGTACCAAATATCGTTATAGAAAGAAAATTAAATATGAGGTTACTATGACAAAACTGACAAGAGAAATTCACGCAAGTCACTTAACAACAGAAAACACCATAAGTAAATTTTTCTCTGCTAACTGTCTCTCATTGCCCTACAGGTTGGAATTTCTAGTTACTCAGCTTTGCCTCTCATAAATAGTCAAAGACACTTCAAGAAGTCCATCTCATAATATTTCATAGTTTTATTACTTGTTTTAAACAGTTATTAAAATCGGCTTAGACGATAACTGCGACAGTTACCTTAGTCAGCAGAGAGGAAAGAAGAAGAGGGAAGGAGTGAAGTTTAAAATAAGAAAAATTTTTATCTGGCAGGGTACAATGTGCCACTATGACCTACGCCATTGAGTATAATCTCTCTTTGCAAAAGCTTAGACAAACTTCTTGGCGCTAAGAAATATGTATTCTGTTTAAAGACTAAGCTTTTCTGATAAACTCTAATTATCAATTTCATAAACACAAGCTGCACGTGTGGTCTGCGGGTAGAGTCTTTGGTTCGTAATCAAAACGTCGTCGGTCCCGGGTTCGATCCCCGCCACTGCATTGGCGGCCGAAGACTTCCGGCATAAGAAGTCAGCCTCATTCTGCCAACGGCCTTGTCAAAGAGAGCGGTTAGATGTTCAGGGCACTCTCTTCTCCTAGGAGTGGGAAATTGCCCCTAAAGGCGGAAGAATCAGCAATGACCAACGACATGATGCAGAAGGCAATGGATACCAGTGCATTAAAGACGTGTAATGTGTATCCACAGGACATGTGGCCTGTAGTTGAAGAAGTGTCATGATGATCTCTCCATTGGCAAAAGATTCCAGGAAGGCCCCCATTCGGATCTCTGGGAGGGGACTGCCAAGGGGGAGGTTACAATGAGAAAAAGATTGAATAATCAACGAAAGGATAATGTTATACGAGTCGGGGCGTGGAATGTCAGAAGCTTGAACGTGATAGGGAAACTAGAAAATCTGAAAAGTGAAATGCAAAGGCTCAATCTACATATAGTAGGAGTCAGTGAAGTGAAGCGGAAGGAAGACAAGGATTTCTGGTCAGATGAGTATCGGGTAATAACAACAGCAGCAGAAAATGGTATAACAGGTGTAGGATTCCTTATGAATAGGAAGGTAGGGCAGAGGGTCTGTTGCTGTGAACAGTTCAGTGACCGGGTTGTTCTAATTAGAATCGACAGCAGACCAACACCGACAACGATAGTCCAGGTATACATGCCGACGTCGCAAGCTGAAGATGAACAGATAGAGAAAGTGTATGAGGATATTGAAAGGGTAATGCTGTATGTAAAGGGGGACGAAAATCTAATAGTCATGGGCCACTGGAATGCAGTTGTAGGGGAAGGAGTAGAAGAAAAGGTTACAGGAGATTATGGGCTTAGGGCAAGGAATGAAAGAGGAGAAAGACTAATTGAGTTCTGTAACAAGTTTCAGCTAGTAATAGCGAATACCCTGTTCAAGAATCACAAGAGGAAGAGCTATACTTGGAAAAGGCCGGGAGATACGGGAAGATTTCAATTAGATTACATCATGGTCAGACAGAGATTCCGAAATCAGATACTGGATTTTAAGGCGTACCCACGAGCAGATATAGACTCAGATCACAATATAGTAGTGATGAAGAGTAGGCTGAAGTTCAAGACCTTAGTCAGGAAAAATCAATTCGCTACGAAATGGGATACGGAAGTTCTAAGGAATGACGAGATACGTTTGAAGTTCTCTAACTCTATAGATACAGCAATAAGGAATAGCGCAGTAGGCAACACAGTTGAAGAGGAATGGACGTCTCTAAAAAGGGCCATCACAGAATTGGGGAAGGAAAACATAGGTAGAAAGAAGGTAGCTGCGAAGAAACCATGGGTAACAGAAGAAATACTTCAGTTGATTGATGAAAGGAGGAAGTACAAACATGTTCCGGGAAAATCAGGAATACAGAAATACAAGTCGCTGAGGAATGAAATAAATATGAAGTGGAGGGAAGCTAAGACGAATTGGCTGCAGGAAAAATGTGAAGACATCGAAAAAGATATGATTGTCGGAAGGACACACTCAGCATACAGGTAAGTCAAAACAACCTTTGGTGACATTAAAAGCAAAGGAGGTAACATTAAGAGTGCAACGGGAATTCCACTGTTAAATGCAGAGGAGAGAGCAGATAGGTGGAAACAATACATTGAAAGCCTCTATGAGGGTGAAGATTTGTCTGATGTGATCAAGAAGAAACAGGAGTCGATTTAGAGGAGATAGAGGATCCAATATTAGAATCGGAATTTAAAAGGGCTTTGGAGGACTTACGATCAAATTAGGCAGAAGGGATAGATAACATTCCATCAGAATTTCTAAAATCATTAGGGGAAGTGGCAACAAAACGACTATTCACGTTGGTGTGTAGAATATATGAGTCTGGCGACATACCATCTGACTTTCGGAAAAGCATCATCCACACAATTCCGAAGACGGTAAAAGCTGACAAGTGCGAGAATTATCGCACAATCAGGTTAACAGCTCATGCGTCGAAGCTGCTTACAAGAATAGTATACAGAAGAATGGAAAAGAAAATTGAGAATGCGCTAGGTGACGATCAGTTTGGCTTTAGGAGAAGTAAAGGCACGAGAGAGGCAATTCTGACGTTATGGCTAATAATGGAAGCAAGGCTAAAAAAAAATCAAGACACGTTCATAGGATTTGTCGACCTGGAAAAGCGTTCGACAATATAAAATGGTGCAAGCTGTTCCAGATTCTGAAAAAAAAGTAGGGGTAAGCTATAGGGAGAGACGGGTCATATACAATATGTACAACAACCAAGGGGGAATGATAAGAGTGGACTATCAAGAAAGAATTGGTCGTATTAAGAAGGGAGTAAGACAAGGCTGTAGCCTTTCGCCCCTACTCTTCAATCTGTACATCGAGGAAGCAATGATGGAAATAAAAGAAAGGTTCAGGAGTGGAACTAAAATACAAGGTGAATGAATATCAATGATACGATTCGCTGATGACATTACTATCCTGAGTGAAAGTGAAGAAGAATTAAATGATCTGCTGAACGGAATGAATAGTCTAATGAGTACACAGTATGGTTTGAGAGTAAATTGGAGAAATACGAAGGTAATGAGAAGTAGTAGAAATGAGAACAGTGAGAAACTTATCATCAGGATTGATGGTTAAGAAGTCAATGAAGTTAAGGAATACCTGCTACCTAGGCAGTAAAATAACCAATGACGGACGGAGCAAGGAGGGCATCAAAAGCAGACTCTCTATGGCAAAAAAATGCATTTCTGGCCAAGAGAAGTCTACTAATATATCAAATACCGGTCTTAATTTGAGGAAGAAATTTCTGAGGATGTACGTCTTGAGTTCAGCATTGTATGGTAGTGAAAAATGGACTGTGAGAAAACCGGAACAGAAGAGAATCGAAGCATTTGAGATGTGGTGCTATAGACGAATGTTGAAAATTTGGTGGACTGATAATGTAAGGAATAAGGAGGTTCTACGCATAATCGGAGAGGAAAGGAATATGTGGAAAACACTTGTAAGGAGAAGGGACAGGATGATAGGACGTCTGCTATGACATGAGGGAATGACTTCCATGGTACTAGAGGGAGCTGTAGAGGGCAAAAACTGTAGAGGAAGACAGAGATTGGAATACGTCAAGCTAATAATTCAGGACGTAGGTTGCAAGTGCTACTCTGAGATGAAGAGGTTAGCACAGGTAAGGAATTCGTGGCGGGGCGCGTCAAACCAGTCAGTAGACTAACGACAAAAAAAAGCACGAGTTACTCATATAGTTGAACAAACTAACCTTCCATGACTCCTGGGCACCAAAGTTTACTATGAAACTTACTGTAAGCCTGCGTCATGAGATCTCCACACAAATTTTAACAATGTAAATCATGCAACAACAAAACATGTACTTGAAAGATCGATTGCTTCTTATGTCAACAGTCAGCATATTTTTTAGAGTTGTTAGACAGTTTTATGAGTCAGCTGTGCTTAAATCTTTTCTAGTTAATCCTTCTATTCAGATGGTATCATATTATTATGTTCCTCAAAAATCTCTTCCTTAACTGTTTCTCGTCTATCCATCATATCCAGGCAAGTTATGTCCACTGCTGCATCCCCATCTGTGAATACGATGCGTAGCCTTACTGGTACTACACTTATGTTTTGATATATAGTTTCTGTACAACTTGTGCGAGTCTACAACTCAATGAACACTTACTGACTAAGTTGTATATTGGTTGTTTATGTTCTGGATGAGGCTTAATCTTGTATTATGTTTGTCTCTTCATTATTTATTTCACTGTGCCATGTATTTTTACCTATTATGACATTAAAATTTTCTCTTACTGCTGTAGTGGTTACAAACTCTTTTGCAATTATTAGCTGACAATTGTTCTCAGTGCTTTCATTGTGTACTTCATTTTGGGCTATCAGTTCAGCTACATTTTCAGTCTCTGCTTCAGTGGTTTCATTTGCCATCTAAATAAGAGGCTTAGCATTGAGGACCCTGACAAATTTGTTCAGAATTCTCAGAGGTTCGCTCATCACTGAATATTGTTTCATTTCTCTCAATATTAGACTCATTAACTAGCTTCTGCTAATCCACCGCTATTCTCTATCTCCTCCTCCTTTTCCTTAATGCTCTTATTGTGTCTACTACGATCTTCATCTGCTATTTACTCTTCCTGTCTACTAATAATGTTCCTTTTTTATCCAGTATTACTGTCATATTGACTCTGATCGATCTGCTCAACCAGTAATGCAATATTAGCTATCTTTGTATTTGTTGTACTAATCGGTTCGTATAAACTCTGTCTTTTTTATCCATTACTACACTTTATGATAGAGCTACAGCAGTAATTTATTTGCTCAACACACTGAGTTCCTGCCTCTAGGTAACAGTTTCATCTTCAGGTCTTTTATAGACTCCTCTTGTGTTTTATTAAATGCTTCCTGTTGCCTAATCAGCTCTCTTAACATAACTATACGCTACACAGTATCCCCATTCCCAGCTGTGGGAATACTATTTAAAGAGGAAGGGGTTACATTAGTCTGCACTGTTTTCAAAGGATGCTTCCTACCAAGCTCAGTGATACCACTGAAAGATAGAGACTATGTGTCTGTTTGCACTAATGTTATAGAACCAAGACCTAAACCTTCAATTGCTGAGCTACAGTGTTGTGACAGATCACATTATGCAGAATCATTTTCGAGTATGGAAACTTCTACCACAGTTTCATGCTCATCTCTAAGTACTGATAAGTGGCTCTTTGATCCTGTCTATAACTGTTCTCATCAACTCTTTACCTAAACCCTTCATTGCCCTCTTCAGTCTCATTAACAACAATAATACTTAGTACTGTATTGTATAGTATGTTAGCCGGGGGCCTAGAAACGGTGGAGAGGCTCCATCCCCTCCGCAGCCACAGTGGTGCAATACCCCAAGACGACTACCCTCTGTCCACTTCACCCTCCACCCCATCACACCGAACCACTCTTCCAGGGTTTTTGTGCGGTTCAGCTCCCGGTGGACTCCCCCAGGAAATGTCTCATACTAGATGACCGTAACCCCTATGTTTCCATGGTAGAGTAATGGTGGTGTACGCGTACGTGGCGAATTTTTTTGGGCAGGAATCGCTGAGATAGTGTTGGTCAGGCGGAATAAGGGGAAACAACCCGCATTCGACGAGGCAGATGGATAAGAGCCTAAAAGCCATCCACAGACTGGCCAGATCACAGGACCTCGACACCACTTCACCAGGCGTAATTGTTCCGGGGACCAGGCGCTCCTTCCCAGCCCGGAACAAATACTTTAATCTTCCAAATTACTATCCTCGTTTTCTAATTCCCTGTTTTCCTTATTCCGCTCTTCCAAATCATAAACGCAAATACTGTCTTCCTTCCTCTTACAAATAATTACCTTCGTCTTCTTTTAACTAAGCTTTATATTTACACATTATCTCAAATCTGTTTCATAACCTTACTTATCTCTGCTAGAGCTATTCCAGTAAAACCCATACTCAAATCATTAATCCTTCGCCTGAATATAGCAATGTCCTTCCTTAACTAATCTGCTAACACTCACTTGTTTATTTTCATTTATAACACTATTTTAGATTGAATGAACTTTACACTGACTTCCCGACTCGTCATTAACCACGTTTAACTAGTGCATTCCTGAAACTTATGCATAAGTGCTTTCTCCATTTCTCATGAAAGAGAAAGGAAAAATAAATAGAATACTAATGAACCCAAGGATCAACAGAAGCACAGAAAGATGTTAACAATACCTCTATCTCTAAATTTAAATTCCCAAGAAAAATATACTTGTATCCTCCACAACGTCCTTACTGCAGAAACGAATATTCAGTACAATATCCAACATAAATCACTGCGTAGCTACATATCATCAGAGACACAAAAAGATGTTAAATGGAAATAAAAATTTCGAATAAAGAACGTCCTTGGAAAAGAGATCATATAAGATAAAAAAAAATTAACACTACATGGTTGCACAAAATTTTCTTTTTCCCTTTTATTACTATGAATTGCTCGAACACTTACTAATAGTACATGAAAATATAACCAGAGTATCAAAGCGCATCAGTAATTGTTCCTTCTAAAAGCAATTGCAGAGAATAGCTTTCTACATCTATCTACGAAATCGAAACACTACCTAAACTATCGCTCCCTGTGTAGAAAGTCGGCAAGTGAAACTAATACGCTTCAACTTGTTAATAGGAAACTGGGTGCAAAAATATCTGGGTCTTATCATCAAAGGAAGCACTTTTAAATTCTAGTTACATTGTCTGATCTATAACAGCCTAGGCTAAACTACTTTCAGTCACAACGATAACTACGTAAATTACTTTTGATGTGTGTGTCCTCAACTAACGTAAACTGATTCTGACTAATTGTAAATGAGTTTCTGTATAAAGAATGATCGCCACCGATACACGGGAAGGCTTTCTCATGAACCTGTCACACACAATGGCTAACTCTTACATATTCAAAATGTGTCCTATTAGAAAAACGCGTCTACTTACTTTATATGAAATTTTGCTAACGAATAATGTTCCCAACTTTCTCTCAAAAGGTTCATTTAGATTTTCTGAAATAAATCGTTGAACAGCAAACTGCCTTATTTTATTTTAGTTCCGTAAATTAAACTTTTGTCTTCTTTCCAGAAATATGACGCATTGTCCTTGCAGTAGTGCAAGTTTTATCACGTTTGTCTCTCACTTAGTAGTGGCGATAATCTTCATGAAATATTGATAAATGACGCAAGGTAGTATTTTAAAATTCTATTGAACTTTTTTAATGATACAGAGGTATCTTGTACTAACCCAAATTATGACTTTTCCTTAACACTGTAACACACCAAAAAATTTAATATTGTACAACGTCTTTACATTACGTACCATTTACTCATTGCGTATTTTACTGAAACTCTTCAACTGTGAAGGAAGGAAGCAAATTAGAATATTGAATACCTGACTGATGACTCGCCCTGAATGTTATTATTTAAGCCACAATGAAATCTTTTCACTACAATAATTACTCTTGTAGCACCTTCAGGAAAATTAAAATGCAGATTACTGTTCTTTTCTAATTCGACGTCTCTCTATAAAATTCTTCTAAATCGTCCTGTATTTGAAATTTCACATTAGCGAGCATGTCAGTTCTCTATTCGGTACGCCCGCCATCCCAGCTTTTCATTCTCCTACGACACTGGCTCTTTCTCATTCTTCGGCTGACAACTGGTTCCGAGGTCTTTTCTCGCCCTGTGTCTAGCCAATAATACTGCAACCTCTGGTAGCCAAAGAATACGTATCATTCATGTGTTTAAGTATCCAAAGCCGGTCGTAGCCGTAAACATTCCAAATAAACTATCTAATGTACCAAGATTCCAAACAAACTGTCAAGTTTACCAACATAGCGTCACTTCTTGCGACATGTATATCATTTATAATCATTTCTCATAATATTTATACCTTTCACGCTGAAAAGTAGAAACATACACCACATTTGCAAACGATCACATGTATCTGAACCATTACCTTGCTGGCATAAAAACAACAGTGAGCACCAGAAACAATTCGTAGACGTCAGATTCCCACCTACCTCAACCCAAAAAGTATCCACTATAGTAAATTGAAGCATTTCTCTCACTTGAGCACGTAATATTTTGAGGTTATAATCTTGACCTAAGATTTCCGATACAGAATTTACCTGTGATGCAGATGAAGTTCTGCATAAAGTATATACATCAGACTAAAATAGTTATAAAGCACCAGAAGAATACACAATCATTAATTGTAGATTTTTTTAACGTTTTAGAGCTTGTGCTTTCCAATAAAATACAGATTTCAGACCATTTATTCCGAGACATATATCTGTTGTTTTGTTTCGTATCATCATGATGCCATAAACTTGTTTTTTCTTGTACTAAACTAAAACATTTTACGCGACAATTTTTTTCCGTTTGAGAAAGTTGCCAGATTCGACCGGAGAAAAGAGACTGATTTGAATCCACCGACCAGCGTTGACGGTCTTGAAACCATTCTCGCATTTTCGATTTTCGTCATTTGTACGCGACATAATTTGATCTACTTTTATTATTCTTTGAAGCAATAAAATGAAATATTTGAGTTCTATATTACACTCCTATAAATGGAAAAAATAACACATTGACACCGGTGTGTCAGACCCACCATACTTGCTCCGGACACTGCGAGAGGGCTGTACAAGCAATAATCACACGCACGGCACAGCGGACACACCAGGAACCGCGGTATTGGCCGTCTACATCTACATGACTACTCTGCAATTCACATTTAAGTGCTTGGCAGAGGGTTCATCGAACCACAATCATACTATCTCTCTACTATTCCACTCCCGAACAGCGAGCGGGAAAAACGAACACCTAAACCTTTCTGTTCGAGCTCTGATTTCTCTTATTTTATTTTGATGATCATTCCTACCTATGTAGGTTGGGCTCAACAAAATATTTTCGCATTCGGAAGAGAAAGTTGGTGACTGAAATTTCGTAAAAAGGTCTCGCCGCGACGAAAAACGTCTATGCTGTAATGACTTCCATCCCAACTCGTGTATCATATCTGCCACACTCTCTCCCCGTCGAATGGCGCTAGCTGCGCAGCATTTGTGCACCGCCGCCGTCAGTGTCAGCCAGTTGGCCGTGGCATACGGAGCTCCATCGCAGTCTTTAACACTGGTAGCATGCCGCGACAGCGTGGACGTGAACCGTATTTGCAGTTGACGGACTTTGAGCGAGGGCGTATAGTGGGCATGCGGGAGGCCGGGTGGACGTACCGCCGAATTGCTCAACACGTGGGGCGTGAGGTCTCCACAGTACATCGATGTTGTCGCCAGTGGTCGGCGGAAGGTGCACGTGCCTGGGACCGGACCGCAGCGACGCACGGATGCACGCCAAGACCGTAGGATCCTACGCAGTGCCGTAGGGGACCGCACCGCCACTTCCCAGCAAATTAGGGACACTGTTGCTCCTGGGATATCGGCGAGGACCATTCGCAAGCATCTCCATGAAGCTGGGCTACGGTCCCGCACACCGTTAGGCAGTCTTCCGCTCACGCCCCAGCATCCTGCAGCCCGCCTCCAGTGGTGTCGCGACAGGCGTGAATGGAGGGACGAATGGAGACGTGTCGTCTTCAGCGATGAGAGTCGCTTCTGCCTTGGTGCCAATGATGGTCGTATGCGTGTTTGGCGCCGTGCAGGTGAGCGCCACAATCAGGACTGCATACGACCGAGGCACACAGGGCCAACACCCGGCATCATGGTGTGGGGAGCGATCTCCTACACTGGCCGTACACCTCTGGTGATCGTCGAGGGGACACTGAATATTGCATGGTACATCCAAACCGTCATCGAACCCATCGTTCTACAAATGGCATGGCAAGCCGTTCCACAGGACTACATCCAGCATCTCTACGATCGTCTCCATGGGAGAATAGCAGCCTGCATTGCTGCGAAAGGTGGATATACACTGTACTAGTGTCGACATTGTGCATGCTCTGTTGCCTGTGTCTATGTGCCTGTGGTTCTGTCAGTGTGATCATGTGATGTATCTGACCCCAGGAATGTGTCAATAAACTTTCCCCTTCCTGGGACAATGAATTCGCGGTGTTCTTATTTCAATTTCCAGGAGTGTATTTAAATACAAAGTTGTCTATAAGAGTGCGATGTAAAGAAATAAAAGTATGGAATGGCTTAGATTGTTTCGGTCTGTGTAAGCCACTACATTACACTGTTTGTGAACTTCTTTTTCTCTCTTGTTGAACCTATTGCTCGATCATGTTGCTAATATAGGATTATTGGTTCGATTTCTGACTTTTAATTGTGACTGCAGTAAAAGTTTTATTTATCTGTGCTGGGCAAAGAAAGTACTGAAAACGCGACAAAGATTATTTTAAACAGTGTACTTTCTTTAACAAAAGATATCCAAGTGCAAAGAGGGCGCTATGTTAATCCTACGAAATTTTTGCTTCTCAGAGTTGAAAATAAAAAGAGAGAGAGACAGAAAACAATATTAATTGTCATGTAAAACAGAATTTGTTAAGAAGTGATTTCGTGCTAAGTGGACTGTGAAAGTTTAAAAAGCGATTTTAATGAGAATTTTTTGTCTGAATAGTTTGCTCTGAACCACAAAGATATTAACAGTGAAAGATATGTGTTAACTTTAAAGTTCAGTACGACTATTTGGAGATTTTACCTGAGTTGTCCGGAGCTTCTCTTCATAATTAACCTTGCATGTTAGCAAAGACTAAACATTTAGTATTATAAAATTATTTAACTGAACCTTAATGCAGGCCATTTTGAATAATCGACGCAGTCCGTTACTTAGCGTGTGAATCAACAGGGCTATAGCAACGCATCAATCTCAGTGCATACTGATAACTATTAAAGCAGTATATATACTACTGGACATTAAAATTACTACACCATGAAGCCGACGTGCTACAGACGCGAAATTTATCCGACAGGAAGAAGATGCTGTGATATGCAGATGGTTAGCTTTTCAGAGCATTCGCACAAGGTTGGCCCTGGTGGCGATACCTACAACGTGCTGACAGGAGGAAAGTTTCCAATCGATTTCTCATACACCAACAGGGGTTGACTGGCGTTGCCTGGTGAAATATTGTTGTGATGCCTCGTGTAAGGAGGAGACGTGTAAGTAGGAGGAATGCATACCATCAAGTTTCCGACTTTTATAATGGTCGGATTGTAGCCTATGCCGATTGCGGTTTATCGTATCACGACACTGCTGCTCGCTTTGGTCGAGATCCAATGACTGTTAGCAGAATATGGAATCAGTGGGTTCAGGAGGGTAGTACGGAAAGCCGTGCTGGATCCCAACGTCCTCGTATCACTAGCAGTCGAGATGACAGGCATCTAATTCACAAGGCTGTAACGGATCGTGCAGCCACGTCTCGATCCCTGAGTCAACAGATGAGAAAGTTTGCAAGACAACAACCACCTGCACGAACAGCTCGACAACGTTTGCAGCAGGATGGAATACCAGCTCGGAGACCATGCCCTTGACGCTGCATCACAGACAGGAGAGCCTGCAAAGGTGTACTTAACAACGAATCTGGGTGAACGAATGGCAAAACGTCATTTTTTCGGATGAATTCAGGTTCTGTTTACAGAATCATGATGGTCGTATCCTTGTTTGGTGACATCGCGGTGAACGCACATTAGAAGCGTGTATTCGTCATCGCTATAGTGGCGTATCACCCGGCGTGATGGTGTGGGTTGCCGTTGCTTACACGTCTCGGTCACCTCCTGTTCGCATTGACGGCACTTTGAACAATGGACGTTACATTTCAGATGTGTAACAACCCGTGGCTCTGCCATTCTTTCGATCCCTGCGAAACCCTACATTTCAGGAGGATAATGCACGACTGCATGTTGCAGGTCGTGTATGGGCCTATCTGGATACAGAAAATGTTCGGCTGTTGCCCTGGCCAGCACATTCTCCAGATCTTTCACAAATTTAAAACGTCTGGTCAAGAGTGGCCGAGCAACTGGTATGTCACAATATGCCAGTCACTACTCCTGATGAATTGTGGTATCGTGTTGAAGCCGCATAGGCAGCTGTACTAGTATACGCCATCCAAGCTCTGTTTGACGCAATGCCCAGGCGTATCAAGGCCGTTATTACGGCCAGAGGTGATTATTCTGGGTACTGATTTCTCAGATTGCGTGAAAATGTAATCACATCTCAGTTCTAGTATAAAATATTTGTCCAATGAATACTCGTTTATCATCTGCATTTCTTCTTGGTGTAGCAATTTTAACGGGCAGTAGTTTAGTAACTAACTGTGTTGCTAGGTGCCAGGTTGTGTATCTTGACAGTGTCTAAATGAGTCTGTAAATAAGAATTCGTTAAGAAGTGATTTTCAACCAAATGGACTGTCAGAGTTTAGACAGGGATTTTCTTCAGAATTTTTTTGTTGTGAGCATATTTACAAAACAGCACCGTCGTTACAAAGTGAAGCAGTATAAAGACCTTTTCTATCAAACTGACGCATCAAAATCGCTGCACCCAGCGATACTACTACTACTACGTAAAGGACTACGAAAATCCCATGAAATAAATTACAAGACCTACTACCAAGACAAGACAAGGCAAGGCAAGACGGAACCGGTCACAGTCTGTACGTCCGGGTGTTCAAATCGCGTTCACCGAGAACGACCACGAATTGTCATTCTGATTCGGAATCCTCGGCCATCTCCGGCCGATGTCGGTCGGCGGCGGAATCCTCCGATGTGGGTGCCACTGCGACCGCAGCCTAACGTACGAAGGTGACGTGCTCTTCGTTTTCTGTTTTCGGGCTGTTGCATAATGTGGGAGAGCGCACGTGCACCCTTTGCCGTACATTTGCAAGGGAAATACAAGGCTGCTCTGAAGTACCTCACGGCATGGGGCAGAAACACGTGTGCGGCGGTCTGCGGTGTTCACGCAGGGCTCGGCCGCACTGGGCCCCGCCGGCTGAGCGAGTCGGCGACGCTTTGATCTCCCAAATTACTCGTCCGACGCCCGCACAGCGGCGCCTTTCAATTCCGCGCCGTTTGCCTGTGGTTAAATGAGAGCGGGACTCTTTGCAGGAATCGCCGTTTGCTTAAAAATTTTCGCTCTTAGAGAAAACGTTCCAAAACCAGTGGAGCTAAAAGGCACAGCTCCTTACAGTGGCGAAGAAAACAGCAATTATATTCACTGACGGTAAACTTCTCCTTTTCGCTTACGTCATTAGATGAACGTTTTACCGGTAAACGGTGTGACGAGTCCGCGGACTGAAGTACAAGTGTTCTGTAATTCGAGGGACGTCCGAAAAGACGAAACAGCTGAAATACAAAATTTCGAAACGCGATTCATCTTCATTTACTTCGGTTTACAGAAACAGGAGAACATTCGTGCACGGAACAGAATTTTCTGGCGTCTTACATATAACTTGTCGTTTCATGGACGTCTTTTCTTGTCATTTGCTAAGTTTTCCATTTTCACTGCATTAAACATCTTTCGTAAGCTGTTTATATATTCTAGTTTTCCGGTTTTGCTTTCTCAGTGGGCTTGACTGATATAACGTGGGTGGTATCTGATCAAGTCGTAGCAAAGTAAAGGTGCGACAAACGACCGTGCAGTAGGCAAGAGAAGATGTAACACTAACGTCTGGCTACCGAGTGTAAGGAAGCAGGTAACAGAGATAACACACTTCCTACTGATCCGGTCTGGCACAGGAGCATTAAATACCAATTTGATCTGCCAGCTTCTGGAGAAACTGGCTTCAGTATTTCTAGTTCTTAATCTGTCATGATCTTATATGAACAATACAAATAAAAAAAATTACAAATATCAAATATTTGAAAAGGTCTTAAGTGCATGCTCAGGTTTGAAAATATCACATCCATCGCTGATGTATAGCTGTATCACTCTCAAACATACCAACTAAATGCGAGCTACAGCCAAAGTAATAATGGAAACGTAATGAAGCTTTATATTTGTAGCTTTCAAAATAAACTATATAAAACTACCAAATAAATTATTAGTGTTAGAATGATACATTGCTGTCGGTGTCATGTATGGCGTTTGCTTTCTGATGGCGAACGACGGTCATGGGACGTCAGAATATAGTCAGTAGCGTGCGGGGTGACCTTTATCTCCCTTGACAGTACTCAACCTGATTGCTTTTTACCACTGCAGTATCTCGTCATCTCGTCTCTCTCTCTCTCTCTCTCTCTCTCTCTCTCTCTCTCTCTCTCACACACACACACACACACACACACTCACTCACTCACACACACACACACACACACACACACACACACACACACACACACACACACACATCCTCCACCGAATAGTAACGTATTAAATAAACTATTTTTTCATTAAGCCCTTTCGTATATTTTGTAACCGATGATCTCTTCCCATTTTGATAGCAAACGAGAGCTGTAAGAACACTTCTATTCAACAAGGAGATAGAGTTCACAGACTTTTTAAAGACCACAGCTGTTCTTATACCCCCTCCCGTACGACCAAATGTGACTGTTATGTACGCTAATGTAATTTTGTGTGGTTTTGTCACTGACAGGTTAAACATTATTACAACAGAAACGTGATCATTCTTTAGTTTTTTTGTCTTTTTTCATGGCTCATATGGAACTGACATATACTGGCGAGAAGATGAAAATAAAAATTCAGCAACAGAGTACGATATAGCCTAATTTAATGAAAGGGTGGTTTGAGAAATGATTTTTCGTTTGTCGACGTTAGGGCTATTATGCCGGGTATGACAGGAGGTGCTTGGCAGCATCGAGACTGACGAAGCTGTTAAGTTCTATTGAAATGCTTGAGCATTTCTTTCAATCACTGTACGAGTGTGTGATGTGAAAATGGTCAGATCCTTACACCAGTAAAAGGCCTCAGTTGTTTTTAGACTGAAATGAAACAGGAACCCTTTTCAAACAATGGGAAATCCACGATGGAATGTAAGAATACCAGAGAAGGACAGTTGCTACTCACCATATAGTGGAGATGCTGAGTCGCGATAGGCCCAATAAAAACATTCACACACTCGTAGCTTTCGGCCATTAAGGCCTTCGTCAGCAGTAGACACACATACACACATACACACACACACACACACACACACACACACACACACACAGACACAAGCACAACTTTCACACACATCTGCAGTCTCAGCGAGCTGAAACTACACTGTGAGTAGCAGCACCAGTGCATGATGGGAGTGGTGACTGGGTGGGGGTAAGGAGCAGGCTGGGCAGGGAGGGGGAGGGATAGTATGGCGGGAGTGGTGGACACTGAAGTTTTGCAGTTTAGATGGAGGGCAGGACAGGAGGTGCAAAGGGGGTGGGTGGTAAGTAGCGGAAAGGAGAGAAATAAATAAAAACAACTAAAGACTGTGTGTGGTGGTGAAATGACGGGCGTGTAGTGCTGGAATGGTAACAGGGAAGGGGCTGGATGGGTGAGGACGTGACTAATGAAGGTTGAGGTCAGGAGGTTTATGGAAACGTGGGATGCATTGCAGGGAAGGTTCCCACCTGCACAATTCTTAAAAGCTGATGGTGGGAAGGATCCATATGGCACAGGCTGTGAAGTAGTCATTCAGATGAGGGGTATCATGTTTGGCAGCGTGTTCAGAAACAGGGTGGTCCACTTATTTTTTGCCCACAGTTTGTCAGCGGCTGTTCATGTGGACAGACAGCTTGTTGGTTGTCATGCCTACAACATAGAATGCTACACAGTGGTTGCACCTTAGCTTGTAGATCACATGACTGGTTTCACAGGTACCCCTGCCTTTGATGGAATAGGTGATGTTAGTGACTGGACTGGAGTAGGTGGTGGAGGGAGGCTGTAAGGGACAGGTCTTGCATCTAGGTCTATTACAGGCATATGAGCCATGAGGTAAGGGATTGGGAGCAGGGTTTGTGTAACGATGGACGAGTATATATGTATGTTTGGTGGACGGTGGAATACAACTGTAGGAAGGGTGGGTAGAATAGTGGGTAGCACATTTCTCATTCCAGGGATTGACCCACCAAGCCACCTTCCTAGATGTTGACTTCCACCTCAGTACTTCCATCTATATCAAACCCACTAACCATCAGCAATACATACACTTCGACAGCTACCATCCATTCTATACCAAGAAGTCCCTTCTGTGTAGCCTAACCACCCACGGTCGTCACATCTGCAGTGACGAGCAGTCCCTCTCTAAACATACCAAGGGTCTCACTTAAGCATTCACAGACCATAATTATGCTCCCATCCTTGTACAAAAACAAATCTCCTGTGTGTTATCTTTCCAATATCCCATCACCTCCCAAAGTTCCACAGTCCACCCACAGAGGAGCATTCCCCGTATAACTCAGCACCATCCGGGACTGGGGCAACTGAATTACATTATCCGCCAGGGTTTTCATTACCTCTCATCATGCTTTGAAATGAGAAATGTCCTATGCACTATCCTTTCCACTCCTCCTTCCGTGGTATTCCGCCTTCCACCGAACATACAATATACTCGTCTAATCTTACACAGCACCTTCTCCCAATCCCTTACCTCATGGCTCATATCCCCGTAATAGACCTAGATGCAAGACCTGTCCCGTACATCCTCCTACCACCACCTACTCCAGTCCAGTCATTAACATCAAAGGCAGGGCTTCCTGTGAAACCAGTCATGTGATTTACAAGCTAAGCTACAACCACTGTGCAACAAAGCTTTTCTGAATTGTGGAGGTGGAACTTTCCTTGCAATACATCCTATGTTCCCATAACACTCCTGGCCTCAACTTAGTTAGTCACTGTCCTCACCCATCCAGCCCCTCCCTGTTCCCATTCCATCACTACACAGCCGTAATTTCACCGCCACACCCAGTCTTTTAATTTATTTTTATTTTTGTTTCTCTCCTTTCCGCTGCTTATCCCCTACACCCTCCACTCCCTCTGTCCTGCCCTCCATCTAAACTGCAGCACCTCAATATGCTCTTCAGGGTGAACCTGTTACCAGTTAATAAAATTTTTAACTCATACTGCCAAAATATGCGATATATATATTCAGCCTTCCCCACGACCACCATAATATCCCTCCCCCAACCCGCCACAGCATCCTCCCTACCCCTACCCAGTTGCCACTTCCATCATGCACTGGTGCTGCTGCTCACAGTGTAGTTTCAGCTCTCTGCAGACATGTGTGCAAGTTGCATTTGCGTGAGTGCGTGTGTGCAAGTGTGTCAGACCCACCATACTTGCTCTGGACACTGCGAGAGGGCTGTACAAGCAATGATCACAGGCACGGCACAGCGGTCACACCAGGAACCGCGGTGTTGGCCGTCGAATGGCGCTAGCTGCGCAGCATTTGTGCACCGCCGCCGTCAGTGTCAGCCAGTTTGCCGTGGCATACGGAGCTCCATCGCAGTCTTTAACACTGGTAGCATGCCGCGACAGCGTGGACGTGAACCGTATGTGCAGTTGACGGACTTTGAGCGAGGGCGTATAGTGGGCATGCGGGAGGGCGTGTGGACGTACCGCCGAATTGCTCAACACGTGGGGCGTGAGGTCTCCACAGTACATCGATGTTGTCGCCAGTGGTTGGCCGAAGGTGCACGTGCCCGTCGATCTGGGACCGGACCGCAGCGACGCACGGATGCACGCCAAGACCGTAGGATCCTACGCAGTGCCGTAGGGGACCGCACCGCCACTTCCCAGCAAATTAGGGACACTGTTGCCCCTGGGGTATCGGCGAGGACCATTCGCAACCGTCTCCATGAAGCTGGGCTACGGTCCCGCACACCGTTAGGCCGTCTTCCGCTCACGCCCCAACATCGTGCACCCGCGTCCAGTGGTGTCGCGACAGGCGTGAATGGAGGGACGAATGGAGACGTGTCTTCTTCAGCGATGAGAGTCGCTTCTGCCTTGGTGCCAATGATGGTCGTATGCGTGTTTGGCGCCGTGCAGGTGAGCGCCACAATCAGGACTGCATACGACCGAGCCACACAGGGCCAACACCCGGAAACATGGTGTGGGGAGCGATCACCTACACTGGCCGTACACCTCTTGTGATCGTCGAGAGGACACTGAATAGTGCACGGTACATCCAAACCGTCATCGAACCCATCGTTCTACCATTCCTAGACCGGCAAGGGAACTTGCTGTTCCAACAGGACAATGCACGTCCGCATGTATGCCGTGCCACCCAACGTGCTCTAGAAGGTGTAAGTCAACTACCCTGGCCAGCAAGATCTCCGGATCTGTCCCCCATTGAGCATGTTTGGGACTGGATGAAGCGTCGTCTGACGCGGTCTGCACGTCCAGCACGAACGCTGGTCCAACTGAGGCGCCAGGTGGAAATGGCATGGCAAGCCGTTCCACAGGACTACATCCAGCATCTCTACGATCGTCTCCATGGGAGAATAGCAGCCTGCATTGCTGCAAAAGGTGGATATATACTGTACTATTGCCGATATTGTGCATTCTCTGTGGCCTGTGTCTATGTGCCTGTGGTTCTGTCAGTGTGATCATGTGATGTATCTGACCCCAGGAATGTGTCAATAAAGTTTCCCCTTCCTGGGACAATGAATTCACGGTGTTCTTATTTCAATTTCCATGAGTGTATATACTGATTTTCTTCGTGTAGTCAATATAGCTCAATCGGTTAACCAATCGATCTATACTCACTACACAAATGCTATTATTATTATTATCCTTTCAAGTCTATTTTCTATATATATATGCCACCTACATATCTTTTCCATGACGCATTTAATATAATGGCGGGCTGGGTGAAGCATCCTCACCACAAGGACTTTGTTGTCGGTGAGTGGTCTTGTGAAGATTCAAGTGAAGAGTTGAAGAAGAAGAACAAGAAGAACGGCATTCTCCTTCCCGATAATATACCAGCAATTATTGTAGGCCCATCCAACTGCGGGAAGACTAATGTCTTCATGACTCTGAGAAGGCATGTAGACGGAGTCCGATTTCAACATGTTTGTGTATTCTCAGAAACACTATTTCAACCCAAGTATCAGTTTTTGCAAGAAATATTGCGCGGTGTAGATAGTGTTACATAGACGACTTTCAGTGAAAGCGGTGACATCACCCCACCTGAAAAAGCAAAACCAAACACAGTCTTCATATTTGACGATGTTGTCGTGGAAAACGAAGACCAAATTCTAAAATATTTCTGTTTCGGCCGTCATAAGGTTTCTGATGTATTTTATCTAAGTTAAACACATTACAGAATCCAAAAACAACTTGGTAGGGATGACGCTAACCTCATTATAGCATTCAAACAAGATAACATCGATTTAAAGCACTTTTACCAAGCATATGTCGTTCAATGATTTTGTAAAGATATATGCAGATTTCTGGAACCATTCAATGCATGGGTTTCTCGTTATTGATAAAGCAAGAAAACTCAATTATTGTAGGTACAGGCGAAACTTTCAAGAGTTTTTGCATGTGTAGGCCGGTAGGAGAGGTTTGTTCATTAGTCTACGTTACGCCATCGACAAATTGGCGCGTATGTCCACCTCACAACCCGAGATTATGGGTGTCCACAGACAGAACATTCGCTTGTACATGCGAAAATTTAAGCTATGGTCCATAAGGTTGCAGGTATGCGCAGGGAACTAGAGACGTATTACCAGACTCTACTGAGAATGGTGAATGCGTTAAATAAGCTAGTTAATTAAGTCAGTAAGAAAGTAACCGACTTAACTGAAAAGTTCCGTCCTATTCAAGGGAAGATAGATGTAGATTTCATTATTGTTGAGAAGGGTGATCAGGATAATAGTAAGAGGAGGGAGAAAATGACTAAATATATAAAGCCTCACACCGCGGAGATATTTGATTAGTTTACTCCGAGATGTCCACGAAGCCGCAAGTAATTCAGGCGCGTAAAGCATTTGGTGAGATATTACGGTTGCTGATATAGGGCATACGGATCGTCAGCAAACACTAAGAGAGACCTTTAAGCCGGTTGCTGAATCTCTCCTTGCCGGCCAGAGTGGCAGAGCAGTTCTAGGCGGTTCAGTCTGGAACCGCGCGACCGCTACAGTCGCAGGTTCGAATCCTGCCTCGGGCATGGACGTGTGTGATGTCCTTAGGTTAGTTAAGTTTAAGTAGTTCTAAGTTCTAGGGGACTGATGACCTCAGAAGTTAAGTCTCATAGTGCTCAGAGCCATTTGAACCATTATTTGAATCTCTCCGACAGCTCTCAGCAAAAAAAAAAAAAAAAAAAAAAAAACACGCGATAACGAGGATGTTGACATTGATGAGTTCATTATTCGTCACGCTCCAGATCAGATGGGTAGAAAATTTGGCGTGAGCAAGGGAAGACCGTTCACGTTGGGTGCGCATCCCATAACTGTGACTGAAAACAAAATACAGATCGGTGATATACTGTTTGATTGAACACACGGCTTAATGAATCTTATTTTCCTAAGACCTATCGAAAAATCCATAAATTATTCAGTTAATGATACGGACACCTACCGTGTAATACTGCACACGACTGGTGTACACAAGATCACGAAAGCCTGAGCAACGGGAAATATAAAACCATTATAAAGCCAATACTTGAAGACTAAAACATTAACAACGGTGGTAGCAGCGATGATGGTATTGACATGGGACTTAGAGGAATGAACAATCGAATCTAGCAGCGCACATTGAGCAGTGATAAAAATTGCTATTTTAAAGAGCGCGGCGCAGCGCGTAGTGTGAAGCAGTCGCCCTCCGTTTCTGGCGGGGGGCGCCGCTGTGGCAATCGCAGCTTTGGTGTCTTCCTCTCGTGGGAAATGGGAAAGGTTGTCTGCTCACTTGCATTTGAAGGGCGCTATGAGCTCGCCAGTCGGTGAGTCTGGGCCAGCCTCTCGTCCCCATTTGTTAGGCAGTTAGTGTCTGTCCGTCGTTCGGAGTGCATGTATGTCTGTCGTTCGAATCAACCTTTAAAGCCGGCAAAATGAGAGCCTGTCGACTCCGCCAGTAAGAGAACTCGGTGTGTGGTCGCCCGGTCGGGGCTTAGTTGCTGCATCCGAGTCTGCGCGTTAGGCCACCAGTCTGCTCGAGTTTACTCAGGCAATGATCGATCGGTTAGTCAATCGCGCACTGAGACGCAACATGACTTGCCCGTTTTGAGCGTCGGCGCATGTGAGGTCGCCACGTGAGTCCAGTGGGCCGCTGCGTATAGAGAGGGGTAGCGACTTCGCGGTCGACACGAGAGCAACAGGACTCAACCCACGACAGCAGTCTGGCCTGTGCGAGATGCGACGCCTTGAGACGGCGACTCCAGCAGACGGTTCGGGAGAGCGATTTGGGGGTGTTGCGCCAGGCCTTCTCGAGAAATAGTAGTTTATTAGAAGTTAGTGATAGGTGATATCTTGTTGATTTACTCTCGTTAAATTCTATTTGTTTTCTTGGTGAGGTCACCAGCCGTTTTTATTTGGGGTCGTCCCAACATTCTTCACCGTTTGCCCACCCGCGCGAAGGTGGTCCGTTTGGTACCATTTACGTCCCTCCTGCGCGGTGGGGGGGGGGGGGAGGGGGAGGGGTGGTGCATAGTTTGTGCGCTTGTGTAAATTGTTAAAAATCTTAGTTTAAAGTTGTCTGGTGTGTTGCAGATTTGCACCAGTGTAGTCTTTCAGAGGCTGTTGTGAGCGGTCGTAACTACGGCCGTGTCAAAAGGGAGCAGCAAGGTTCTCTGCCCGAAAGCTCATACAGTCAAAACTTGTTTCTTTCTGCCTCTGGATAAACTGTAACTTTGATATTTAGAGGGTGCTTTCTGATTATAATTTTAAATCGGTTTCTTTTAATAATGCTTTTAGACACTATTAAAGTGAATATAATTCTCATTTGTTAAAAGGAATTTCGTTATGATTTCATCAGTTCCTCCCTGGCAGCTACTTCCATGCTTACATAGGTTGATTAAATGTGTTAATGTTCTTGATGAATCGTTAGTAAATAAAATGAATTCTTAAGAATATTCTTTGAAAATAAATCACGGTTCATACACATTATGACGACCTCAACGAATTAATAGATCGACTACGGCTGCTCATGGCATCAGCTGCTGCAGGTAATACAGCTCATTCGAATGAGGCTGTTTCGATAATCTCTGAGCTTCGGGAGAGAGGTATCATCGAGTAAGTATGGAGACTGTAGTTCGAGAACTGCACAAGCCAGACCTCAAAACATACCCTCGCAGGCATGTTATGATTAATGGGCTGGATGACTTGCGGCAAGCCGATCTTGTAGATATGCGGCAATATTCACATGAGAATAATGGATTCAAATAGATTTTAGAAATGCTAGTCGATAAACCGGATGCGGGATCGTCAGTCTGTACACCGACAGCACACTACCGTGCAACCGCTAGTACGAAGTCAGGTGAGTATAATACCTTCAGTTGTCTGCCTGTCAACGCTTCACTCTCTCCGGAAACTCCGACACCTGCCGCAACATCGAAGGGTGCCGTTACATAAATTATGCAGAAAGCGGTCGCACCTCGTAATGCAGCAAATAACATTTTTCTTCTACCTGGGCGCTCGCGCACATCCAAGGCCAGAAAACACAACGAACTGTGGAAACTTGACATCGACGCTTGAACCGCAACGCTCAGTACGAGAAGCGACTAGTCGGTGAGGTTCAAAATGGCTCTGAGCACTATGGGACTCAACTGCTGTGGTCATTAGTCCCCGAGAACTTAGAACTACTTAAACCTAACTAACCTAAGGACATCACACACATCCATGCCCGAGGCAGGATTCGAACCTGCGACCGTAGCAGTCGCACGGTTCCGGAACTAGTCGGTGAGCCGAGGACAGTATTCGATTAGACCAAAAATCGTAAATGCAATGGTGGAAATTAAGCACACCAGTTTTTGGTTTTGGCAGATTGGTTACGTGTAAATATAGAAAATAAATGTATGTGAGTTTTACTTAAGTAGCTGTATGTTTTTGGTTCTATATTGTACTGGTGTACCTCATACCAACTTCCTAGAACACATGTCGCAAGATACAGGAAATCCAGTGTTGGAGTGTTCCAAAACTTCGACATGAGTTCGAATAACGCACAAAGAATACACAGTTTTCCTACGGACTTTCTAAAATCATTGAGAGCAGTGCCGTAATAATAACGGTTGAAGCTGGTTGGCAGAATCAATAAACCTAGAGATATATCGTATGACTATCAGAAAAATACCATCTTCTCTCTCCTAAAAGTAATAAACGCAGGCAGATGCCAGAGCTATCGTACAAGCAGCTTAACAGCTCCCACATCGTAGTTGTTGACTATAATACGGTACAAAAGAAAGGAAAAGGGGATGAGTATTTCCCAGGTGACGAAGAGTTCTGCCTTACGAAAGTTAAGGATAGCAGAGAAGCAGTTCTGACATTGTGAGTGATAATGCAAGTACGACTTAAGAAAACTCAAGTGAAAGTCGTAGAGGCTGTTGACAAAGAAAAAGATTTCGACATTTTCACTTGGTGCAATGTGTTCGAAATTATCAGAAGAATACGTATAAACTATAAGTAAAAATAGGAAATATATAATATGTACAAAATTTAAAAAAGTAAGAATCGAAGGCCTAGAACGAAGTTGTCAGTAATGAGACGATGGCGTTGTTGACCGGGAGGCCCCATTTGGTGAAGATCGGGCGCTAGTTATAAGTCTTTATCTCTCTTGACGCAACATTGGACGACTTGCATGCCAGTGATGACGAAGAAGGACGATGAGGACAACACAACATCCACTCAACGAGAGGAGAAAGGTCCTAACCCGGCCGGAAAGGAACCCAGGCCCGCTGCATTGTAGGCAAATATTTTACCACTCAGCTAAGCAGGAGGACCAACTGCTCATCTTAAACGTCTGTGAGCCGGAGATGAATTATTTTGCCCCTATTGTTGAATATTTACATCAAACAAGCAATGAAGGAATTAAAAGATAGATTCGGGACAGGGATGAAAATTTATGGTGAAATGATGCCAATGATACTTCTGCCCTCGGTGAAAATGATTACAGAACTTCTTAAAAGGAATGGTCTAGTAAGTACAGAGCATGGACTGAAATCTGCGAAGGACAAAAGTAATCAGAACCAATGGAAGTGGGATTAGTAATTAGCTGAAAATGGAAACTGGTGACCACGGTGTAGATGAAGGGAAGGAATTCCTGTACCTTGGACGCAAAGTGCGGTTTGACGAAGCAAGGAAGTCATAAAAGCAGACAAGCAAAGGGAAAGGGGGCATCGCTGGCAAGAAGACGACTGCAGTCGGCTACAGCGTTGATGCCTTCTGTGCATTTCACAACCAATACTGCGGTGTCAACTCGGCTGAAAATGAACCAGCATCACCATAGGCCGCTGCAGTGCGTTACTGCATTTTCGCAGACCGGCTTGCTGCAATTTGTCTCACGTTTGAAGACGGAGTACACTTTAGAAATAAGGTCCCTTGCCTGCCCGTGAACACTTGGCTGGCGCCTTCTAGCTGTTTCAACAATTGTGAAAAAACTCGCAGAATACTCATAAACCATACAATAGTTGTTTCGTGCACGTAAAGCAAGATAGAACACATAAATGTGACGGATTTGTACAGAGAACTGAATTTGGAAACCGAATGACCTTTGATTGGCTAGCAGCACAACTGTCTTCTCGGATCCCTCAGCTAGAGGCCGTAAACTCTGTCGCGGAATACAGTATCGAATGTAAGCGCTAATTTGAGGAAGATATTTCTGAGAACGTGGGAGTGCGTCAAGTTAACTCAAAAGCTATGGAAGAGCCTCAGAGCACTTGAAATGTTGTGCTATAGAATTACGATGAAAATTAAATGGGTTGATAAGATACGGATAGGGAATATCCTTCACAGAATCGGCAAGGGTAGTAACATGTAGAGAACACTGACAAGAAGAAGAGAAATGATGAAGAGCTTGTGTTAAGACATCACGGAATACCATTCATGGAGCTGTAGTGGGTAAAAGTTGCAGGGGGGAGGATCGGTAGAACCCCAACAAATAATTGAGCAAGTAGGGCGCGAGTGTTATCCTGAAGATGTAAACGTTGGTACAGGCGAGTTAGGCAAAACTGATTGATACCTATCTCCCACCTCCTCCCAACAGCCGCTGTATCAGCCCCCCCCCCCCCCCCCCCAATGCCACGAAGAAAGCCAAAATCCAAGAACTGAGTAACGTTTTAAACATGGCTTCTCTTTCAGTGACCGTTTATAGATTAAAACTGAAACAAATGAGCCATGGGTCACAATTTTTAGTCTTATTAATCAGGTTTCAACACTTATTAGAGCTCCTTCATCAGAATATAAACGTTTAAAGTGGCCTACAACATAAATAAGAATGTATGGGAAAAGAAATTTTTACATAAAAGTGTAAGTACTGAGTAACGATACAAGACAGAGATAGTATTTACATGTCACACATAAAATAACAGGCCAAAAGCGCTTTAGTCAGAATTAAAAAAAAAAAAAGAATGCATGAAGGCGAGCCACTATGGGCTGCTCATACCTGTGCAGCCACAGGTTGCTACGGACTGTCCTTTCTTTCAATTTTGAGAACTGAGTATTATGTTTTTAAATACTATTTTGACATGAAGAGAATGGCACATACAGAATGGCACATGAAAGGGAATCGTGTGGTCCACCATCAGTTTAGTTGAAGGATTGATGACCGATAAAAAGTTCATAACAAAGTAAGCGGCCGACCTAACGAGCTGAGGATCACATAACTGTAGCTATTACCCACATTAAAATTAATGAGACAAACCTTGGTTATTTTCCTAAAGTATGCTGTAGTAACAGCAAAGTCAAAATCGTTACTTTGCCTCCTGATTGACTGGCCATTCCGTATGACTGTCGGGTGGAGGAACTGGGTTCGATTTCCTACAGTGCCAGGGATAGTTTCCTCGTAGAAGGATCGAATTTCTTTCTTGATGACAACTAACAAACTATTCGCATAAAAGTAGCGGATGTTAGGTGTGGGAGAGCGGTGTGCTGCCTACAAATCATTATTGACATGAAATCATCTCGGTTAACATGCAGCATCACTTCGAATTACATATTCGAGCTTTTGACCGGTGTCTTTGCAATCATTATGCGATAAAGTAACTCACTGGCAAAGCTGGCAAGCTGTTCTGCTTTTGTAGATGCATAGTACAGTCTGAAACTTTCCAGAGATGGCCGAACTGGCACGTGCGTGGAAGACAGGCTTAGAAGCTCATAGTAGCTCGTGTGGTCTAGTAGCTAGCCTTGCTGCCTCTGGATCACGGGTTGCCGGGTTCCATTCCCGGCCGGGTTGCGGATTTTCTCTGCTCGTGGACTGGGTGTTTGTGTTGCCCCCCATCATTTCATCATCATCATCATTTGTGACAGTGGCGAGAATGGATTGTGAAAAAATTTGACTGTGTTAAAATTGGGACTTTGTATGGGCGCTTATGGCCGGCAGTTGAGCGCCCCACAAACCAAACAACATCGTCATAGCAGCTTGTTCCGCTATGGGACCGGTGCCAGCAAGATACACGGGCCCTGCAACGAGCCTGTGACGTCACACTAGTCGGATTGCCCGCCAGAGTTCGTAAACGCTCGGCTCTGTGCGGGGCCCACGAGAAATCATTACTTATTTGAGAGGCTAAAGGTCTTAATTTTGTCGTGTGCTATGAAGAACTTGCACGCATCTGAACAGATACTCGAGAATTGTTACACTCATCTGAAGTGGTTAGTCGACCTCTGCTGGAGTCGGTTGCTTGCACTCGTCGGACCTGCAGTGTCACTTGTTCTGACGTACGCGCCGCGGCGTGTCTTTCTCGTGGACCTTGACATAACACCGAGACCCACGAGAAAGACAGGTCGTGGCACATACGTCACGGTTCGTGACACTACAGTTGTAACTAGTGACAGTAGCTGTCCCCGGCAGCACGCGAGTAACTATTCCAGTGGATTTTATCAAAACTAGACGTGATTGTCTTAATGGGAATTCCGCGATCGTTCATTAAGTAAATATATGACATTTCAGTCCTTGATCGCTAATTTTTATTTTCAAATACCGGTTTCGGGCTAGCTGCCCATCTTTAGATCTGTTAGACAAAGTTAAAAATATAACTAACAAGAGAGATATGGTTAGTGATAGATATATCTTAATTTACAAAAAGAAATTTTGGAACCTATTAAATGCCAACATACCATATATTGCGGTTACAGAGTAACTTTTCAGTACAGAATAATTAGTTTGCTGTCATAAATAAAGTAAATTTTAATCTGTTAAAACCTTATATCGCAGTTTTAGAGAAACGAGATGGGTAACAATAAAAAGTGCCCTCTACCTATAAGAATTGTGCATCTGTTATTATTTCACCGCACATATTAATGGTGAATATTATTTTTAAATTAGTGTAAATTTTTTAGTTCCATGATCCACTCAAAGAAAGATTATTGATATGTTATTACTTTAAAAATTGTTTTATTAAAAAGAATAATCGCCATTAATATGTACGGTGAAATAATAACAGCTGCACAATTCTTAAAGGTAGAGGTCAATCAGGTTTCTCTAAAATTGCAATACAAAGTTTTAACAGATTTAAACTTACTTCAGTTATGACAGCGAACCGATTGTTCTGTACTGACAAGTTACTCTGAACCGCAATATATGGTATGTTAGCATTTAATACGTTCCAAAATTTCGTTTGGAAATTTAGATATTTCTATCACTAACTTATCTCTCTTGTTAATTATATTTTTAACTTTGTCTAACAGATCTGAAGATGGGCAGCTAGCCCGAAACCGGTCATTGAAAATAAAAAAATTGCGATCAAAGACTGAAATGCCATATTTTTCTTTCAGAGGAGCTTAATAATTCTTAAGTGCGCCTTTAAATGCATGCGGGTTGTCAACAGGTAACGGGCAAGTTTCAGATCATTAGTGGGTATGTTTTTAGTTAACTGTTCATTTACCTCGTTCCCTGCTCGGAGCCGAACGTTCCGGTAGCGTGGCCGACAAGACAATTAGTGTAACAAGTTCGTCGCAGGGTTCGTATATTTCGTTGGCCCCGCATGGGACTGAATAACGTCAGTTGGTTCGAGCGCCGCGTTTGAAGGTGTGCTCCGCCCTCCTTCAAGCAAAACGTCACTGTCTTTGCTTTCGCGCGATGTCCAAAGCCCACCCTCATTCCCTACGAAGTATGCAGCACTGTTCTCTTTTAAAATAGTTGCTCCAATACGAAGAAGGTAGACCCAGAAATCGCGATTCTTCACGTTTTAATTCATATCCGTCGGCAGCTCGAGCTCTCGCGGTAGCGTTCTCTCTTCCCGAGTGCAGGGACACGGGTTCCATTCCCGGCAGGGTCAGGAATTTTCACCTGCCCCGAAATGACTAGGTGTTGATGAGTCGTCTCCATCATCGCCATTCATCCCTATTACGGTCGGAGGGAGGCAACGGCAAACCACCTCCACTAGGACCTCTCCTAATCCGGCGGTGCAGGTCTCCCGTATCGTCCCCCTATGTTCTTTCACGTGGCATAGGAATTCATTTCCAGTCCATACACATTTTAAGGGCCGATTTTTCAGGTTCTCTTTGTTTAACTTGTCGTGAGTGCTTTACACAACACACAGCAACACTGTTAATAGCTTATCCTGTATAAGTGCTACTACACACATCCAAAAAAGTTTTCCATCACCTCGGTTCAAAGAGATCCGGAACCTGTAGAGAAAACTGGAATATAGATTAACATAAACATCATTTCTGTCCTTTTTATTGCTCATGAAAACCACACATTGTATCGTCTACCACGATACAGCGAGATCTTCAGATGTGGCGCTCAAGACTGCTGCACCCACCGATACCTCTAATACCCAGTAGCACGTCCTCTTGCATTGATGCTTGCCTGTATTCGTCGTGGCATACTATCCACAAATTCATCAAGGCACTGTTGGTCCAGATGGTCCTACTCCTCAAAGGCGATTCGGCGTAGATCCCCCAAAGTCGTTGGTGGGTCACGCCGTCCACAAACATCCCTTTTCAATTTTTCCCAGGCATGTTCGAAAGGTTCATGTCTGGAGAACATGCTGGCCACTCTAGTCGAACGATGTTGTTATCCTGAAGGAAGTCATTCACAAATGTGGACAATGTGGGAGCGAATTGTCGTCAACGAGAACGAATGCCTCGCCAATATGCAGTCGATATGGTTGCACTAACGATCGGAGGATAGCATTCACGTACCGTAAAGCCGATACGGCTCCTTCCATGACCAAAAGTGGCGTACGTCAGCCCAACATAATGCCACACCAAAACATCAGCGAACCTCCATCCTGCTGCATTCACTGTGTCTAAGCTGTTGAGCCTGACTGGGTTGCCTCCAGACACGTTTCTGACGATTGTCTGGTTGAAGGCAGATGCGACACTCATCGGTGAAGAGAACGTGATGCCAATCCTGAACGGTCCATTCGGCATGTTGTTGGGTCCAATTGTACTTCGCAGCATTGTGTCGTGATTGCAAAGGTCAACCTTGTTATGGACGTCGGGCCGCATCTCGTGGTCGTGCGGTAGCGTTCTCGCTTCCCACGCCCGGGTTCCCGGGTTCGATTCCCGTCGGGGTAAGGGATTTTCTCTGTCTCGTGATGGCTGGGTGTTGTGTGATGTCCTTAGGTTAGTTAGGTTTAAGTAGTTCTAAGTTCTAGGGGTCTGATGACCATAGATGTTAAGTCCCATAGTGCTGAGAGCCATTTTTGTTATCGACGTCGGGAGTGAAGTTGTGCACCATGCAGACTATTGCGCACAGTTCTGTGACTGCACGAAAAGCGTTATTCAACATGGTGGCATTGCTTTAAGGGTTACTCCAGGCCATAATCCGTAGGTAGCTGTCATCCACAGCAGTAGTAGCCCTTGGGCGGTCTGAGCGAGACATGCTATTGACAGTTCCTGTCTCTCTACATCTCTTCCATGTCCGAACAACATCTCTTTGGTTCACTCTGAGACGCCTGGACACTTCTCTCTTTGAGAGCCCTTCTTGGCACAAAGTAACAATGCGGACGCGATCGAACCACGGTATTGACCACCTAGGCATGGTTGAACTACAGACAACACGAGCCTTATACCTCCTTCCTTCGAGCGGCCTAAGGCACTGCAGCCACAGATGGTGCAGCTGATCCCGGCGGAGGTTCGAGTCCTCCATCGGGCATGGGTGTGTGTGTTTGTCCTTAGGATAATTTAGGTTAAGTAATGTGCAGGCTTAGGGACTGATGACCTTAGCAGTTAAGTCCCATAAGATTTCACACCTATTTGAACATTTTTGAACCTCCTTCCTTGTGGAATGACTGATCGGCTATCTGACCCACCCCGTCTATTAGGCGCTGCTCACGCTGTTGTGAGGTACCCGACTTACCCTCTGGTGCCTGCGTCACTTCGACCACCTTTGCAATGGTTTAGACGCTGCTGTTGCATCTGTCTAAGTTGAAAGTTCCAGCCCCAGATGTTGGTGATTTTAACTCCTTATGATGATAACGGAGATAGCTATCAAATGCTCGATTGTTTCAGTAGAAGTGATGCTGCAAACGTAAATCCTAACAGTCCACCGAGTGAGTTGGAGCAGCGATTAGCACACTGAACACGCATTCGGGAGGACGACGGTTCAGTCCCACGTCCAGTAATACTGATTTAAGTTTTCAGCGATTTTCCTAAATCGCTCCACGCAAATGCCGGGATGGTTCCTTTGAAAGGGCAAGGCGGGCTTCCTTCCCCGTCCTTCCCTAATCCGATGAGACCGATCACCTCACAGTTTGGTCTCTTCGCCCAAACAACCCAACCTTAACAGTCACATTAAGAGAGTACTTTGTGGATACTGAGAGGCCAAATTCTTACTAGATGGAGATCGTAACTCTAATGAAAATTTACGATATTATCTTAGATAATTAGCTGATTCATCTGGATAATTCCACTGTACTTATGGCAGACGCACGCCAGGAAACTCTGGTTAAAGCCGCCTTCCATACAGCAGTACAGTAGACCGATTCCAGTGATGAGTAAGTTTTCTGTACAAAGCCCTCTGTAGCGGTTCGGTGTCTTTTCTCTTCGCTACGAGAAAACGGCTAAGATTTTTACTGATCTCCTTTTAATCATATAGCGGCTGTATCAGGTTTAAGGGGAGACAATTTTTCGGGCGATTTAGGATGGTGTACTGAACAACATTGCAGCAGCATTTAAGACGTTTGGAGACTAATAATTACACCCATTAGACGTCATATGTGTTTAGATTGGTTAGTACTTCCAAGTATACGTGGCTAGAGCAAGCAAGTAGATTGTGTGTTGAGGTGTGGATACGGAGGCACAAAACATTTAATCTATACTGACAAGAGTAGTCTACTTAGTGGTGCTGTACGACCGACCAGAAAACGTCAGTTCACTATGTCCGTGACTTGTCTGTGGGAAGAAAAAAGGCCCACACACTGGTGCGTGTACCACATATAAAAATAATTGCATTTGTACCTGTTACCTCGTGTATAATGCTGTACGACAGTTTTTAGTAGTTGACTTCAACTATTCGTGCCACTAACCATACCGCCAAGTGGTGTGAGTGATCGACACATAATAAACGACGAGCACCACTATTACGTATCGTGTTCACGTTGCATTGCTGAGTGGTCATTTTCATTGTCCATTTTGTGCCCGTGCCCGAGGGCACCCTAATGGCGAAACGTTCGCTGCAGTTCAGTTCGTCGGCTCTTTCCACGCAGCAGTAGTTACGTGGACAGGACAATATGCAAGAAATCGATGGCAAATAGCGACCTCATGGAATTGTTAGGACGCATGCCGTGCTCTCTGGTCGTAAGCCATAATCTCTCTGACCATAACGCTCGAAACGGTATGGCCACTGGGGTATGCAGTAGAAAGTGTGTTAAAGTAGTAATGAAGGACCAATTCACAGAAAAGCAAAGTGTTTTATGTGGCGACGTGTTTTTACCTTGTACTGTGATACAACTTTCTGTTGTCTGAATAAACTGAAACTCTCCGCAGAACGTTTCCTTGCTGATTGAGTCTATAAAAGTAGGTGGGTGCACAACATTTACAAGAGTGAAGAACTAGCTGCAGTGCCCAGAGTCGCACGAGACTCTTAATATCTGCCACAAAATGTTATTGGCCTTACGCCTTATTGACAGGAATAGCGAACGCAAGAGGTGAGGTTAACTGCAATAGCTTTAAATCGAGGAATGTATTTGACTCATTGAGTGTCAACGGAATGCGATGAATGAGTACGTCTTCACCTGTATGAAAAGACAATTAGTTGCGCCACCTGCTGTTGCATTTTGCGACACGTATCTCATTGTGTTAGTAAAGAATTCGGCTTTTATTCTTTCAGCTCTGCTTTCACTGTTTCTGGCAGGGCTGCGCTTGAACGCGTCTCGAACAACTCGAACATTTGAACTGCAGGTCAGAAAATCTCAGGTTCTGTTCGATCTTTCGATCGTCCAACGATCCTCTGACTTTTGTAATTACTAGATCAACAATCTACCTTAGAGGTTGTGCGTCACTGTGGACTTATCTTGTAAGGTATATGTGATATGTAACAATGTCATCTAGAATATAAGAGTTTTAAATCATCTTTCTGTCAAATTCTCGAGCTTTCGCTCGTCCCGTCATCTAGTGATGTCTGATGCTACTTTCTCCAAGATGGGTATTGGAATTGTAACTTATTCTTGCGATAGGAATAAGAGTCAGTTTACAATGATAAATTTCGTTTGCTAAACAGTTAGATTTTTATTAATTTCTTCACTGTTTCGTCTGAATTCTGAAATCTGTGGTAGATCGGTCAAGAACTTTGAAGTAAATCGGTCATGTACTTTTCGAAATGTTTGGTAACGAAGTCTTTCCATATGAAATTTCTAAACGGTGCTCTAATGAACTTTTGGGAGGACGTAGTATACGTATATATATATATATATATATATATATATATATATATATATTGGTCCATTGATAGTGACTGGGCCAAATATCTCACGAAATAATTAGCAAACGAAAAAACTACAAAGAACGAAACTCGTCTAGCTTGAAGGGCGAAACCAGATGGCGCTATGGTGGGCCCGCTAGATGGCGCTGCCATAGGTCAAACAGATATCAACTGCGTTTTTTTCTTAGTAGGAACTCCCATTTTTATTACTTATTCGTGTAGTACGTAAAGAAATATGATTGCTTTAGTTGGACCACTTTTTTCACTTTGTGAGAGATGGCACTGTATTAGTCACAAACATATGGCTTACAATTTTAGACGAGCAGTTGGTAACAGGTAGGATTTTCAAATTAAAATACTGAACGTAGGTAAGTTTGAACATTTTATTTCGGTTGTTCCAATGTGATACATGTACCATTGCGAACTTATCATTTCTGAGAACGCCTGCTGTTACAGTGGGAGTACCTGTAAATACCACATCAATGGAATAAATGCTCAAAATGATGTCCGCAAACCTCAATGCTTTTGGCAATAGGTGTAACGACATTCCTCTCAACATCGAGTAGTTCGCCTTCTGTAATATTCGTACATGCGTTGACAATGCGTTATATAATTACGTATATTAAAAATATGTGGCGTATGTGTGCCCAAATGTGCGTTAGCAGATCGTGCAGAAATTTGAATTTATTTGGCCAAGAACTTTTAGATACTTCTGGTTGCAACCTTTCCGCTCTGTTTATTACATACATACATGTTTCAGGCTAGATTACGCAATCTTGTGTAGAGAGTGATATTCCGTTTGTCGTGAAGTTAAAGTGTGCAAAATTTCATCAAGAGCGGAATAAAATTGTAGATTTGTATAGTTTACAAACTACAAGCGTACACTATCCTTTATATAGATAGACAGATGGGGAGAGAGAGAGAGAGAGAGATGTTACTATTCGTTTGTTACTATGTACTATGTGCCATTTTTATTTTAAGTCTTCCCATGTCATTGTATCGAAGTATCAATTCCCCTGTTTCATTGGCGAATGAGAAAGTTTTGGAAACATCATTTGCGCTGGTTTCATTGTTAGGTCTGCTACAAATCTTCAACTTCTTTATAGTGAATAGTTTCTGACCTATAGACGAAAACTATGTTTGTTAATTCCATAAAGAAGAACAATGGAACATCATTAGAAATGCGTCTTCGAAGTTCTTCCAAAAATCAGAGGTGAGTCATTTAGAATTAACATCAGGACTAACCGTATCAGTATACACAACGGATCATCTGGAGTGTTCTGACGGGGTTTCGTGTCCCTACGCTTTCAAAGTGATCAGGTTTGCCTACCCTACAATGGTAACACCTACTTGCATAATAAATATACTTTTAATGCATCGTTTAAACTTCGATTCGTAGGTTCTCGTTTGCTACAGGCGGAACTATCCGATTATACGTTTGGCTTCTGATCAGTCGCTTCCATAATATCAAGTTCATAATATCAAGTTGAATATATCTCCTTATTGATCGTCCATGTAAGATGTTAGCATCAACTAAGGAACCTTCTCTATCCATACCCAGAACAGGTTCTGGAATAATAATGTCAATGAACTTACATTAACTTTTACAGAAAAGAGTGTCTATTGCGGTAATAAGTTCAAAAGCGCAAGGACATAAATAGAGCAATCTACGGTTCAGTGTTGAAGCAGTACCTATAGAGATGATTAATGAAGGTGGAGAAATAATAATGTTAAAGTGGAATACACGTAGTCAAGCGTACCAGTTCTTTCGTATTTAAAAACTGATCCATCGACCTTAAATTATACTATAGTTATCGTCATCATGGTCACCATCATCTTAAATGATGAGGCCTCTCAGCCTGTATCGTTTCTTTAAGGTACGTCCTATTTATTTATTTATTTATTTTTTTGTACGGTGGTGCAGCTTTCACTAATCTCTTGTTAGATCTTTCTTGCACCAGATCTTTCCAGTTTAATCTGTATCTTTCAGTTCAATTCTGATTTCTCTTGCATTTACTTTTCGTTTAACATCGGTCTTTCTTTGAGGGTTCACGTAATGAATATCCCACTTCTAAGTGGAAGAACTTCATCTTTGGTTTGTTGTAATTGATTTGATGGTAGGATCAAACATTGGCTATGATACAGCACCAAATGCAAGGCTGTTACTCTGAAAGTTAAAATAATGTTTCTTTCCGTATATTATGTTTTAATGTACGTTGTATGACACCACAGAAAAGTCTGAATATGTCCAACAGTACTTCGACATTAACTGAATGGGAATATATGAAATTACACTCCGTATATTTAAATTCTCTTAATTGTTCAATTATTTGTCCCTCTACTAGAGTTTCGGCTGTTATGGGTTCCGACCCCTGAAATGGCAACATTTTTGTTTTGTCTGTAGTTATTCCAGTTCCATAATTGGCGTCAATTACACTTATTTTATGTACTGAAGCTTGAGCTTTACCTCAGAACTGTCTATTAGAACTGATGAAAACCAAATAGCAACGTCATGAGATTATGTTATCAGTTGTTAATGCGTTACTTAATACAGCCAATCACTTGAGAAAGTTATCGTCACTGTAAAGATTGAAAAGACTTGAGTACTGCGAGTAGTTTTGTCAAACTGCTTGTATGATACCTTGAGATTCTGTCACCATTCTTACAATGATGACCCTTACCAATTATTTCTGTATTATGACTGTTGTTCTTGTGGTCTTCAGTCCAGAGACTGGTTTGATGCAGCTCTCCTTTCTACTCTATCCTGTGCAAGCTTCTTCATCTCCCAGTATTTACTGCAACCTACAGCCTTCTGAGTCTGTTTAGTGTATTCATCTCTTGGTCTCCCTCAACGATTTTTACCCTCCACGCTGCCCTCCAATACCAAATTGGTGATCCCTTGATGCCTCAGAATATGTCCTACCAATCGATCCCTTCTTCTAGTCAAGTTGTGTCACAAACTCCTCTACTTCCCAGTTCTATTCAATACCTACTCATTAGTTATGTGACCTACCCACCTAATTTTCAGCATTCTTCTGTAGCACCATATCTCGAAAGCTTCTATTCTCTTCTTGTCCAAACTATTTATCATCCACGTTTCAGTTCCACACATAGCTATACGCCATGCAAATACTTTCAGAAACAACTTCCTGACACTTAAATCTATACTCGATGTTAACAAATTTCTCTTCTTCAGAAACACTTTCCTTGAAATTGCCAGTCTACATTTTATATCCCCTCTACTTCGACTATCGTGAGTTACTTTGCTCCCCAAATACCAAAACTCATTTACTACTTTAACCGGCTTATTTTGTAATCTAATTCCCGCAGCATCACCCGATTTCATTCGAGTACATTCCATTATCCTCGTTTGTTGATGTTCATCTTATATGTTCCTTTCAGGACACTGTCCATTCCGTTCAGCTGCTCTTCCAGGTCCTTTGCTGTATCTGAAAGAATTACAATGTCATCGGCGAACCACAAAGTTTTTATTTCTTCTCCATGGATTTTAATTACTAGTCCGAATTTTTCTTTTGTTTCCTTTACTGCTTGCTCAGTATACAGATGACATGACAGAAGGGATAGGCTACAAGCGTGTCTCACTCCTTTCCCGACCAATGCTTCCCTTTCATGCTCCGCGACTCTTATAACTGCCATCTGTAAACAGCCTTTCGATCCGTGAATTTTACTCCTGTCACCTTCAAAATATGAAAGAGAGTATTCCAATCACCACTGTCAAAAGCTGTCTCTAAGTCTCCAGTCGCTAGAAACGTAGGCTTGTCTTTGTTTAATCTATTCTCTAAGATAAGTTGTAGTGTCAGTATTGCCTCACGTGTTCCAACATTGTCGGCTTCTATCAGTTTATCCATTCGTCTGTAAAGAATTCGTGTTAGTATTTTGTCACCATGGCATATGAAACTGATAGTTTGGTAATTTTCACATCTGTCAGAACCTGCTTTCTTGGGGACTGAAATTATCATTCTTCTTGACGTCTAAGGGTATTTCGCTTGTCTCATACATCTTGCTCACCAGATGGTAGTGTATTGTCAGCGTTGACTCTCCCAAGGCTAACAATAATTGTAATGGAATATTGTCTACTGCCGGTGCCTTGTTACGCCTTAGGTCTTTCAGTGCTCTGCAAACTCTTCACACAGCATCATATCTCCCATTTCATCTTCTTCTACCTCCTCTTCTATTTCCATAATATTGTCTCCTAGAACATGGCCCTTGTATAGACCCTCTATATACTCCTTCCACCTTTATGCTTTCCCTTCCTTGCTTAGAATTGGGTTTCCATTCAAGCTCTTGATATTCATGCAAGTGGTTCTTTTTTCTCCAAAGGTTTCTTTAAATTTCCTGTAGGCAGTATCTATCTTACTCCTAGTGATACATGGTTTTACGTCCTTACATTTGTCCTCTAGCCAACCCTGCTTAGCCATTTTGCACTTCCTGTGGATCTCTTTTTGGGGGGGTTTGTATTCCTTTTGCCTGCTTCATTTACTGCATTTCATTTTCTCCTTTCATCAATTAAGTTCAATATCTCTTCTGTTACCCAAGTACTTCTATTAGCCCTTGTCCTTTTACCTACTTGATCCTCTGCTTCCTTCACTATTTCATCTCTCAAAGCTACCAATTCTTCTTCAACTGTGTTACTTTTTCCCATTCCTGTCAATTGTTCCCTAATGCACTCCTGAAATTCTGTACAACCTCTAGTTTAGTCACTTTATCCAGGTCCGCTCTCCTTAAATTCCCACATTTTTGCAGTTTCTTACGTTTTAATCTACAGTTCATAACCAATAGATTGTGGTCAGAGTCCACATTTACCCCTGGAAATGTCTTACAGTTTAAAACCTGATTCCTAAATCTCTGTCTTAACATTATCTTCTTCTTTAGTGTTCAACCCTGAGGTTGGTTTGCAGCAGAGCGCCATTCCTCTCTTCTGTCTGCTTTCCTCTTCATTTCCACATATGTGTTACATCCAACGTCATTCATGATCTGTTGCATGTATGATATCCTTGGTCACCCCCGCCGATTCCTTCCCTCAATAACTTCTTCTGCTATTGTTCCAATGATATTGTCGTGTCGTAGGATGTGCCCTACAAGTTTGTCTCTTCTTGTTTGGATGTGCCTCCACAGAGATCTGGTTTCCTGTACTCTTCTAAGCACCTCTTCATTTGTTACTTTGTCTGTCCAGCTGATCTTCATCATCCTTCTATAGCACCACATCTCCAGGGCCTCTAGCCGTCTTCTCTCTGCTCTTCCAACTGTCCAAGTTTCACATCCATATAGGGCCACACTCCAAACGAAACCTTTCATGATGCGTTTCCTTATTTTCAGACTGATGTTGTTGCTGGTGAGTAAGTTCCTTCTCCGATTAAATGCAATTTTGGCCTTTTGCATTCTGGTCGCAATTTCTTTCCGGCTTCTACCATCCCTTGTGATTTTGCTTCCCAGGTAAGTAAATTCCTGTATCACTTCCAGCTCCTCTCTTCCAATTCTAATTCTCGGAGGTTCATATTCTGCTCCTGTACTGCATACCATCACTTTAGTCTTTTTCTTGTTTATTCTCATTCCATACTGATTGTATAGAATTTTTTTCGTTGTTCTGAGGACTTCCTCTAGATCTTCTTCTGTCTCCGTGACTATAGCAATATCATCTGCATAACGTACCATGTCTATCTTCTGCCCATTAATTTTGATCCCCACCTCAGTAGTTTCTCGAACTTGGTCTATAGCTTCCTGGATGTAAGCATTGAATATAAGAGGAGAGAGAGCACATCCTTGTCTTACCCCTTTTCTAATATTTGCTTGTTGTTCCTGGTGACAGTTCCTAATCACTGCCATCTCATTCTTATAGAAACTGAGTATCACGCGGATGTCTTTGTACTTTATTCCAATTTTCCTCAGCACTCTGAACATCTCTTGCCAGATAACGTTATCAAATGCCTTTTCCATGTCTATAAAGGCAATATAAGTTGGTTTATTTTTCTGTAATTGCTTTTCGATAATGAGTCTTAGTGCCAGAATCGCCTCTCTTGTTCCCAATCCCCTTCTGAAAACAAACTGATCTTCACTCAGCATATCCTCCACCTTCTCTTCAATTCTCTTCAGAACTATTTTTATGAGAATTTTTGATGCATGTGATATTAGGCTAAGAGTTCGGTGCTGTTCACATTTTGTAGCTGCTGCCTTCTTTGGTATAGGAACAGTGATACATTTCTGGAAGTCTGTCGGTATCTCTCCTGTGTTATAGATGGACCTAATAAGTTTAAGCAGCATCATTTTCATGCCGTCACCAGCATTCTTTATTAGTTCTGCAGGGATGTCATCAATACCCGTTGCTTTGTTGTCCTGTAGTTCTTTTAGAGCTCTGTCAAATTCTTCTTGCAGAATGTCATCTCCCTTGTCATCTTCGTCTACTTCCTCTTCTCTTCCTATTACTTCCTCCGAAAGAGGTGTTCCAGCATACAACTCCTCTATGTATTCTTTCCATCTCTTCAGCATGTCTTCACCAAACAGCATTTTCCCCTCTTTATTTTCTATTGTGCCTGAGAGTACTGTTTTACGTTTGTTAAAAAAAAATTGATTTGCGGTTCTGTAGGCTAAATCAGTTCTTCCGTTTTGCATATTTTCTTCTACTTTCCTGCACATTTCTCCAAGAAAATTTTCTTTTGCTTTCCTAGCTTCTCTATTAACTAAATTCCTTAGTCTTCTGTATTCAGCTTTTCCTTGTTCCGTAGTTGCATTTTTGTATAATCTTCTGTTTTCTATAAGCTCAATAATATCTGCTGTAATCCATTTCCTCTTGTTTTTGGGTTCAGTTCTTCCAACTATCTTTTCTGCTGCTTTGTATATACCAGATTTAATCTGATTCCAGTCTTCATTTACTCCACCATGTTGAAAATTTTTAATTAGGTTGTCTGTTTCATGAGCATAGTGCTTTGCCAGTCCCTCAGTTTTCAGTTTTTCTAGTTCCCATTTAAGTTTTACTGCCTTCTTCTTCAAACGTTTGAATCTCAGTGAACTTTTCATCATGACCAGGTTATGATCACTGCCTATGTCTGCAGATGGATAGCTCCTGCAATCTTTTATCTGGTTCCTAAAACGTGCTTTCACTAGAATGTAGTCAATCTGTTGTCTCCTCAGGTCTCCAGGGGCCTTCCATGTATATTTTCTTCGTTTGTGGTGTTGGAAAAGTGTGTTTGCAACAACTAATTGGTGCTTTGAGCAGAACTCGATCAGTCGATCACCTCTTTCATTTCTTCTTCCAAGTCCATATTTGCCAACAATTCCTTCCTCCGGGTCTTCACCCACAATCGGGTTCCAGTCCCCCATGGCAATCAGGTTTTCATCTCCCTTAACATTTCTCATCGCATCACTTATTTCTTCGTATATTTCGTCAATGACTGCATCTTCTTCTTTGGATGTTAGCATGTATATTTGTATTATCACAGTGTCCTTTGGTTTAGTTTCAAGTTTGACTAGTATTATTCGAGAGCTATATTGAACATATCCCTTGACACGTGAGCCATAGTTTTTCCTCAAAATTATTCCAACTCCTCCCATTCCCGGTCTATCTTGGTCAGTTCCGGTGTGAAAGACTCTGTATTCTCCCGACCAGAAATCACCTGGTTGAGGCCATCTCATCTCCGATATGCCCAGGATATCGATTTCCAGTCGCTCCATTTCAAGTTTTACATTTTCTAGCTTGCTACACTGAAGCAGTGTTCTCACATTCCAAGTGGCTATGTTAGAATTGGGATTCATTTCCTTCACGTTGTCTATATCTTTTGCAGTCCCCACCCGGAGATCCGATTGGCGGGCTATTTTATCTCCGGAAAATTTTACAGAAGATACTGACATGGTTTACTGCTGATGCTTGGGATAACCGTAGTTCTTTAATGTGGTGGTTTCCCGTTGCCTTCCACATCCTATGCCGTTGACCATCAGCTGGTTCTTCCGCCTTTGGAAATGATTTCTCATTTCCAGGGCAAGAGGGTGCCCTGTCCAGCAGATGCTGGGGTGATGACTTATCCCGGTCATCCTTCGGTCCCTGTCTACGTTAGCCATCATATGAAGTGATGTTGCCCACTCTCTACCGCTTGGAGGTGTAGATCAGGAGTTTCCCTTCATCGGGTCTAGGACCTTAATGGCATTTACTAGTCCCCTCCAGTACTTTAGAGAGCCTTAACATTATATCTATCGGATACCTTCCAGTATCTCCAGGCTTCTTCCATGTATACAACCTTCTTTTATTATTCTTGAACCAAGTGTTAGCTATGATTAAGTTATGCTCTGTGTATAATTCTACCAGGCGGCTTCCTCTTTCATTCCTTAATCCCATTCCATATTCACCAACTACGTTTCCGTCTCCTCGTTTTCCTACTACCGAATTCCATTCTCCCAATGACTAAAATGCCATAATCAAATGTGCAGGATATCCCACTTCCTTTAGTGATAGTAACATAGAAGCAAATCACTTAATAAAAGCAAGTCATCTGGTTCAGACTGTATACCTATTAGGTTCCTTTCGGAGTATGCTGATACATTAGCCCCATAGTTAACAATCATATACAACTGTTCGCTCGGCGAAAGGTCCGTACCCAAAAACTGGAAAGTTGCACAGGTCACACTAATATTCAAGAAAGGAAGTAGGAGTAATCCACTAAATTACACGACCATATGGTTAATGTCGATATGCAGCAGGATTTTAGAACATACACTCCAGGAAATGGAAAATATAACACATTGACACCGGTGTGTCAGACCCACCATACTTGCTCCGGACACTGCGAGAGGGCTATACAAGCAATGATCACACGCACGGCACAGCGGACACACCAGGAATCGCGGTGTTGGCCGTCGAATGGCGCTAGCTGCGCAGCATTTGTGCACCGCCGCCGTCAGTGTCAGCCAGTGAGCCGTGGCATACGGAGCTCCATCGCAGTCTTTAACACTGGTAGCATGCCGCGACAGCGTGGACGTGAACCGTATGTGAAGTTGACGGACTTTGAGCGAGGGCGTATAGTGGGTATGCGGGAGGCCGGGTGGACGTACCGCGGAATTGCTCAACACGTGGGGCGTGAGGTCTCCACAGCACATCGATGTTGTCGCCAGTGGTTGGCGGAAGGTGCACGTGCCCGTCGACCTGGGACCGGACCGCAACGACGCACTGATGCACGCCAAGACCGTAGGATCCTACGCAGTGCCGTAGGGGACCGCACCGCCACTTCCCAGGAAATTAGGGACACTGTTGCTCCTGGGGTATCGGCGAGGACCATTCGCAACCGTCTCCATGAAGCTGGGCTACGCTCCCGCACACCGTTAGGCCGTCTTCCGCTCACGCCCCAACATTGTGCAGCCCGCCTCCAGTGGTGTCGCGACAGGTGTGAATGGAGGGACGAATGGAGACGTGTCGTCTTCAGCAATGAGAGTCGCTTCTGCCTTGGTGCCAATGATGGTCGTATGCGTGTTTGGCGCCGTGCAGGTGAGCGCCACAATCAGGACTGCATGCGACCGAGGCACACAGGGCCAACACCCGGCATCATGGTACACCTCTGGCGATCGTCGAGGGGACACTGAATAGTGCACGGTACATCCAAACCGTCATCGAACCCATCGTTCTACCATTCCGAGACCGGCAAGGGAACTTGCTGTTCCAACACGACAATGCACGTTCGCATGTATCCCGTGCCACCCAACGTGCTCTAGAAGGTGTAAGTCAACTACCCAGGCCACCAAGATCTCCGGATCTGTCCCCCATTGAGCATGTTTGGGACTGGATGAAGCGTCGTCTCAGGCGGTCTGCACGTCCAGCACGAACGCTGGTCCAACTGAGGCGCCAGGTGGAAATGGCATGGCAAGCCGTTCCACAGGACTACATCCAGCATCTCTACGATCGTCTCCATGGGAGAATAGCAGCCTGCATTGCTGCGAAAGGTGTATATACACTGTACTAGTGCCGACATTGTGCATGCTCTGTTGCCTGTGTTTATGTGCCTGTGGTTCCGTCAGTGTGATCATGTGATGTATCTGACCCCAGGAATGTGTCAATAAAGTTTCCCCTTCCTGGGACAATGAATTCAAGGTGTTATTATTTCAATTTCCAGGAGTGTATAATAAGACTGTAGCAACAGTCCTTATTTTTTGTATTATTCTGTTAGCCAACCAGTTTCGACGTTCCGATCACGTCCACTTCAGTCCTGTCGCAGGGGTAACACCAAGCTGCAGTCGTGTGTGTACAAAACAAGGCACCAGTACTGATATCTGGTTTCATAGAGACGAGTATGGGTGTCTTGTCTTATACACGCACGACTGCTACTTGGTGTTATTCATACCACAGGCCTGAAAATAGCATGTTTGGAATGTCGAAACTAGTTGTATTGCAATATAAAATAACGGCTGTTGGTACAGCACTTTTATATTTCACAGCAATACCAATTTCACCTAGCCAAATGCTTTTACCTAATCAATAAAAACATACTAAATTGGTAACTGCACGTGGGGTTGGCTACTCTCCAGTCGGGCGCAACATCAGGTGACGGACAGAGGAATGCTCTCCAGATACAGCGAGTACCGAATAAATAATGTACCTGGGTAGGACAAAACCTGGTGAAATGCGAGGGCAGATCTCAAAGGTAGAGAGGAAAATTTGTCTAGGACAGGCCAATTTGAAATGAAATCAGCTGCGAAAGGGGTTAAAGGTTGCAGCCTCACCATTCTCTTCACTTCTTGAAGTGAGCTGGTGCAGTGGTTTACACATTCTAGAGGGCGACGGTTCAAATTCGCTTCAAACAATCTGATTTAGGTTTTCCGAGATTTTCCAAAATGGTTCTAGGAAAATGTCGGGATGCTTCCTCTGAACAGGAACGGTCGATTTCCTCCCCTATCCCTGAAACAGTCCGAGCCTGTGCTCCGTCTCTAACGATCTCGTTGTCGACGGAACGTGAAACCCTAACGTTCCTTCCTTCCTTACCCCGTGTAGCGTTTGCGATGTGGGCAAGGTACATTAAAACTGCTAAAATCCCAATAAAAACTGTACCACTGCTGCATGGGCAACATAGAAACGAGAATGAAGATGACTGGATAACGGCTGAGAAAAGAAGAAAAATAAACGCCTTACAAAAATGATAAGAGTAAAGTAGTAGGAATTTCAAAGTCTCTGATACCGGCAATTAGAAAAATGAAATACTTGACACAGAGTAAGAACGCTAGGTTGGTATTAAATATTTCGTATACGTCCTAGGAATATTTTAATGTTATAACATGTCGATTTCATAGCAGTGTTAATATATGGTATTTCAAAAACGAAAGAAAAGGAGTGGGAGGTACGTCAGAATTACCTTACCGTTTACAGAAACAAAGCGATCGGCCTGGCAGGTTTATCAGAAACAGTGGAAGCGCCTCCTGTCTCCTCTTTGTCCTGTTGGAAGTGAATAATAAATTGTGATGCAAATTCGGATCCATTTGCATGCGCGATGCGACGTCAGCAGCTCCGCCCAGCTATTCCCAGGGATGCATACTTAACAGCCATTGCCGTGGTGCGAACCGATGCCAACACGACGAAATGACCAGCGCTTTACTTTGTATGTTGCAACGCCAAAGGCAGGAAATGAAGCCGTTCTCAAAGACATACAAGCATATTTTAGCGCATTATCAACAGGAGCCCAAAATAATCAAATGTAATTATGACAACGGCCCATAGCTTGTAATGCAAAAATGTGTGATCTCATTAATGTGAGACTTACGCTGTTTGGAAGAGTACACGGTAACCATACGCGACTGAAACAGGAAAGGGAGGTAATGACAGTGGCACGTAAAGTGCCCTCCGCCACACACCGTTGGGTGGCTTGCGGAGTATAAATGTAGATGTAGATGTACCGTCACATTACGTGACCATGACTATGTTCGACGTCAGCGTCAAGCGACAGCTGACAGACGGCATGTGGAAGTCTTAGCAGTCAAGGGTGTATAAAGCGTGCCGGGGGTGCGGAAAGCAGTGCAGTCGTTGTCGGATTGGTTTATCTGACGTCCAAAAGGGCATAATTATTAGCTTTGGGGTCAAGGGCGGAATCATTTCCGAAACGGCTACATTTATAACCTGTCAGCGTGCCGACATGGTTAAAGTACACCATGCATTACAAAATGGCAGTATCCAGAGCTGGTGCCCTAGCTACTGTGGCACACCACGACACCACGGGTCGCCGATGACTGGAGTGACAGGCGACTGCAGAGGTGTGTACGGACGAATACGTTTGCAGCTGTTGAGCAACTGACCGCCAAGATGAACCAAGGGGCTACCAACAGTACATTCACAATGGCCTTAGATCACTGCTGCGTTCGGGCCTCCCACGTCATGCGCCTAGTTCTTGCCCCCATGCTGACTGTTGTTTATCCGCGACCAAGCCTGCAGTTGGCACACCAGTATCGCAACTGGACGTCCAGTGAATGGTAACAAGTACTCTTTGCAGATTAATCACGTTTTATGCTCTATCGGACAGAAGGTCGTTGGCATGTAAAGCGTGAAACGACTGAAAGCAAGGACCCTGGAAGGAGGTAGCGTTATGATCTGGGGAAGGTTTCCGTGGAATTCGTCATTCTGGACGTCGCAGTGGATCAACACAAGTATGCGTTTATCCTTGTGGACCATCTCTACCCGTGTATGCAGTTTAGCTCGGCACGATGGCATCTACCAGCAGGACAATGCAGCGTAAGTGTGTGTTACGAAGAGCATCTGGAAACATTTCCGTTCTCACCTGGCAGCCAAATCAATCGAGAATCTGTGGAACCACCAGGATGGGGCTGTTCGAGCCGTGTTTCCTCACTCAAGTTGTGTGATGTTGTGGGACTCGTCTGAAAAGACGACATTTTGTGACTACTGTGTAAAGCGTTCTCGTGGTGCGTGCCAATGACGCCACTGAAATCTGCTTTCCCAGGACAGAGCGGATAAGGTTATAGTTGGGCCAAAATCAGTTACTGTCAGTTGCACAAAACACACAAACTTTATTACACTAATACACTTAATTACACATGCCCTTAAAAGCATTCAAAAATAATACGGCTGAAGGACCGAATACAAGTTATTCAAATTGCCTCAAGGAATACGCACGGCCCAAGGCCTTAGTAAGAAGATTTTATATAAAAACTCGGCTGAAGACCACGCAGTGGAGGTTGAAAAATTGAAGGCTTAAGGCCTGAATAATAAAGATTTGAAATAGAGCAAAATCTCCTTCTTCAAAATAAGTTTCAAACAAACTTTAAGTCGGCTGAAGGCTTTATTTTAAAATTAAAACAAAACTAATAGGCGGCTGAAGGCCTCGAACAGTACTTGACACAGAAATCACAATCCTAAAACAACAGAACAGTAGTGTTCAGAAGTGTTCCAAGGGTGGCCTGAGGAGGTAACTACAACATAAGTTTGGATGAGACAGGCTAAAAGTAAGATTAAATAATCGGACGGAAACCTGATCCAGGGATGGCTGAAGGATGGACGAACAAACCTAATAAATCCCCTTTCGCCCGACCAACGGCACGACAACGGAAAATATCAGCGAGGATGATGATACCAGCAAAACTAAGTCTTGAGAATTGGCGTTTAAATACAATAACCCGTCAAAGATATAAACTAGCACCAAGGCTGTCGAACTACACGCCATGCCGGACAGCATCAACACGGCGAGGAAATACACACTCGCTGCTCTGTCTCAACCGGCCGACTGCCCACCCCAGTGCGCAGACAGCATTCATAAGTGCTCAATGGATATCATGCAAGCTACACAGAGCCCCATGTAAACACTTGCACATAGAACTCCGACAGTCCTAAAACCAATCACTGTGGAACAACAAGGGCGAATCACAAGTCGACACATGCAGAGTTTCCATAATCGGTCGGCGACCAAATACACTTGGTTCGATGAGACGACCGACCGAACGATATGCCAAGGTCATCCCCACTCAAGTTACATGTGTCGGAAACGGTCTGCCGGGTCATGGCTGCCCAGAGCTCACAGCAGCTCCATCCCGACTCACTTGTTCTCCATTCGGAACTCGGAGACACGGCGACCCTGGCACGCTGGCTCGGACTCAGCCATGCACAGGGAACTCTTGGCCATTCGCCACGCGACACATCGGCACAAGGAAGGAACCGACCCACGTCCGGCAAAATGACCAACGGACGGGGCCCAGAAACGGTCAAAAGACGAAATACACGTCGCCTGATGAGACGACCAACTGAACGACCAACCAATGGTCGTTCCCACTTCAGTATCCTTCCGTCGGACAGTAAATGTGTGTCGCTAGCGGTCGGCGAGTACCGGCTCTCCACACCCCACTGGCGCTCCGTCCTGACTGAACAGACCGCGACCCGGAAATACTAGGGGTCGCTCCAGAGATAGCACGACAGTGCACTTATGGATAAGAGCTGCTGCTGACACTCACAGGCAAGCAAACCAGCAAGTTCGTGACGCCTGTAAAACGAATAAGAACCGAGACGGCCGCACCGCAAAGATAAGCTGTCAAGCAATAAACGGCACGAACGCGAGCCGCTCACGGCCCAGTCGCCACGTCTGTCTCTGCTGCTGCCACATGGGGAACAGTAACAAGGTTCATTGTGAAGACAGTTTTCTATTAATATGTCGTCGTTCTGTCCGTGTAAATGTTTGTCCTTCTGTAAGAAAATCCGTTTTCTGATGTTACGTTGCTGTACGATTCTGCATTGCTGAGTGTATTGTCCTGCATGGCTGAGTGAACAATGTATCTGTCATCTCAGATGGAAGGGTTCGTGCCTGTTAAAATCCTTCATGGTGTAACTTAGGACTTTTGTGGAGTAGAGTCACGAGTTGTGCAGGCGCGAACCCAGTTTTACAAACACTTTATTAAACATAAAATATCCCGACAAACTGCCTATTTGCTTCTGTCTCGGGATCTTCGGCCAACGTTCGTTTGTTAATTTTACTGACGTTTCGCCAGTACGATGGCTGTCACTATCAAAGCTTCACCCTCCATTGCCGTTGGTGAAGCTTTGACAATGCCAGCCACTCGTGCTGGCGAAACGTCAGTGAAATCGTCAGACTAACGTTGGCCGAAGAACCCGAGCAAGACGCAAATAGACAGTTAGTCAACAAGTGATACAAAAGCCTTAACAATTTTGTATAAAGTATCCGTGTTGACATCCGGCAGTTAATAATATAACTGAACTTAATCTGCAGCCCAGCAACAGTTCTTGGAGGCAGCGTATAACGTCGTTGCTGGAACTGAACATTACAGGTAGCAATTGTTTGTCGAGCGGTCGAGATATAGTTTCTGCTCGGCAAGTGGCAACAGGACGCTCTCATGACAGAAGACCGTAACTTAACGGATTTAGGGAGAATACCGAGGCTGCAGTTCAACATCACATATAGTTAAAGTGGCTTCTGCGTCCGATTAAATATGAATAGAAATCTAGAAGGTTGGAAATGGTTTTCGCTTAGCGGGTACGAGAAAGTCCTATGAACAACGAAAGGATCAGCGTGGGAATGGCGTTTGCAGGCGGCGCAAGTCAGCTAGGCTGGACTGCAGGTAGCTGGACCCTCAGTAGCGTATGCAGCTCGCTCACGGCAGACAGAGCGCATACCTTAATAATCTGAAATGAGACCACGGAGATTGCTGTAGTAAATGCAAGAGTATTAAGCCAATGCACGGTCTGCACTACATCGTATAAAAAGTTAAAAATTACAATCATAAACCTATTTGCAATAAAAATACTTCATTCCATTACAAATGCTTACACTTACTGAGAGATGTATGATTCCATGACAGTCAACCGCATGTCTAGTAGTGACACTGAACAGTACGCGTGATCTCGATAAACCAAGAATATTACATTTTTGTTAAATATTCTATATTATTACATTTACGTGTCTCTGTCGAACCAGAACGTTCACTGCACGTCACCTGATAAAATGAAGTATTACATAGTTATTAGTGAGGTGATTTATTGTTATGTGGCTCTGGGAAAGACCAGTTAAATTCGATGTAGTGTGCGTCAATGAGAGATTTGAAGACTGTCTGGCAACCAGCGTATCCGGCAAGAAGCATCTGGAAAACACCACTACAAAGATACGAACTAGTAACAGCATCCTGCATAAGCTGTGTGGAATGACGTAGAGCTCCGCTGTTGAAACTCTGCTCATTTCAGCACTAGGACTAGTTTACTTTACTCTGGAATATGGTGTTCCTGTATGGTCCTACAGTGCACACAAATGGACTCTTGACGCACAGCTGAACAACACAATGACAATGATCAGTGGCTGACTAAGAACAATCCCCGTCAAATGACTGTCCACTCCTAGCCAGATTCCGCCCCTTGGAGGAGGACGAAAAGTACCTCTGATATGTGAGTTTAAAAACAAACAACGTAACCCTTCAAATCCATATCCATCAACACGTAGTTATCAAAGAAATAAATCCCCCTTGATCAAGAAAACCAGCCAAGAAACAGCCATGCAATTGTAGGTGTCAGTTCTACTTAACGGACTCGTAGGAACGAGACTGGAGAGATGTTTGCCTTTCGCATTGCTCGAACTTACCCTACATAAGAAGGATAATCCACCCTCTGACCAATCGTGCGGAACATGCACAACGTTCAACAGAATACTCATCAATCGTGGCAGAAGCGTATATTATCTTCAAAGGTAAGGTATGGTTTCATTTTCAAAATGTGATTCTAGAGCAGCTGGGCAGACCGCTCATGAAATTGCTGTAGAATGTTTCAACAGGGCCGATGGTGAAACTTTCGACGATTTTCTGATGGCAATTATATTATATAAAAATTTAGACATCTGTAAATTACAAGTGTTGCTACTTGTTTCGTATATGTAATATCGTGCTTAAAAATCATATGATACATAAAAAAATAACTGAAATGATTTATTCATCCATGACAAACGCTGATTATAATACGAATGAAGGTGCAGTGGAAGTACAAATATGTCAATGTTCATGAGATGTAATTAAAAATGTCAGCAGACACCTCACGACATAACCTTACAATTAGAATATGTATTTTAGTTACGGAATCATTCATGTAGTAATGGTGATCCATTTGCATATACGTCAAAATGTTGTGCAAAGTTTCTAACTTGATGGGGAGCTGTTCTATCTCACAGTGGTTGAAGTGTCATGACGTTGGTAGATGTTGGTGGTGGAAAAGATGCCCTTAGGAGCAGTAGGGACGGAGAAAAGGGGAGAACAGCTCGGGACATCAATCGAGAAGGGAAGCCCATTTTTCCAACACGGGAGACTGCGGCAGAGTGATCTGATTTTGTTCATGCAGAGATACTTAGTAAATTTGCGTATGCGGACGACCCGGCCATCGCATATCAACGTGTACCTCACATCAAGATAGATACTATACATGAACTAAAATTCCGCAATGCTACTCTGCCGAAACTATCCAGAACGACATGGGGCTGTGGTGCGAGCACATTGGGGACTTCCCCACTAGCCCTTGTCCACAGTGTGGCTGACTGTGTTCTCCAGTCTAGATGAGAAGTGCACACGTAACTAAAGCGGACCTTCAACTGAACGAGACATTTTGGACAATATCTATAACACTCCGGGCCACTATATATGCCTTCCCCCGTCTTAGCAAACATGGAGCCCACTCAAATCTAAAGATCACACAGAAAAATCCTAGACAACCAAGAACTACTTATACACCAAGATGTAGCACCTCGAAACACACATCCTGATTACCCTTGTGGAATATCAGCGAAGAGCTGCTTGGGTCAACTCAAAGACAGTTTGAAAAGAACGGTGGGCTGTAAGTCGACATAAGAATCGAAACTTTCTGGATGACCCCAACAATAAGATCGATGGAGTCAACCTCCCGAGGAAACTGTGGACAACTTTGAACCGTATCAGGTCGATTCGTGTAAGTAACTGATGAAAAAGTGGAGCCTATCACACAGTCCTGAATGTGACTGCCGGGAAATCCAATCAATGGACCATTTACTTGTGTTCGAAGTGGATGGCTATGAGGGCGAACTGAAGGTTATACACACACACCCTGCCTCAGCCATAGATTGGTTCAAGGACCCTTGTAATAATTTACAGTATTATAAGAACATACGTAAAGAATATTGTAACCCAGTAGAGAGATAATAGAATCTACATCTACATCCACACCCATACTCCACAAGCCACTTGAAGTGTCTGTGGCGGACGGTATCTTGAGTACCTCTCATCGGTTCTCCCTTATATTCCAGTCTCGTATTGTTTGTGGAAAGAAGAATTGTCGGTATGCCTCTGTGTGGCCTCTAATCTCTCTGATTTTATCCTCATGGTCTCTTCGCGAGACATACGTAGGAGGGAGCAATATACTGCTTGCCTCCTCGTGAAGGTAGGTTCTCGAAACTTCAACAAAAGTCCGTACCGAGCTACTGAGCCTCTCTCCTGCAGTCTTCCACGGTAGTTTATCTATCATCTAAGTAACGCTTTCGCCATTACTAAATGATCCTGTAAGGAAGCGCGTTGGACTCCGTTGGATCTTCCCTATCTCTTCTATCAACCCTATCTGGTACAGATCCCACACTTCTGAGCAGTATTCAATCAGTGGGCGAACAAGAGTACTGTAACCTACTTCCTTTGTTTTCGGATTGCATTTCCTTAGGATTCTTCCAATGAATCTCTGTGAGGCATCTGCTTTACCAACGATCAACTTTAAATGATCGTTTCATTTTAAATCACTCCTAATGCTTACTCCAAGATAATTTATGGAATTAACTGCTTCCAGTTACTGACCTGCTAAATGATAAGGGATCTTTCTTTGTATGTATTCGCAGCTCATAACACTTGTCTACATTGAGATTCCTTTGCCATTCCCTGCACCATGCGTCGATTCGTTGCAGATCCTCCTGCATTTCAGTACAATTTTCCATTGTTACAACCTCTCGATATACCACAGCATCATCCGCAAAAAGCTCAGTGAACTTCCGATGGCATCCACAAGGTCTGTTATGTATATTGTGAATAGCAACAGTCCCATGACACTTCCCTGCGGCACACCTGAAATCACTCTTACTACGGAAGACTTCTCTCCATTGGGAATGACATGCTGCGTTGTGTTATCTCGGAACTATTCAATCCAAACACACAATTGGTCTGATAGTCCATATTCTCTTACTTTGTTCATTAAACGACTGTGAAGAACTGTATCGAATGCCTTGCGGAAGTCAAGAAATTCGGCATCTACCTGGGAACCCGTGTCTATGGCCCTCTGAGTCTCGTGGACGAATTGCGCGAGCTGGGTTTCACACGATAGTCTTTTTCTAAACCCATGCTGATTCCTACAGAGTAGATTTCTAGTCTCCAGAAAATTCATTTTACTCGAACATAATACGTGTTCCAAAATTCTACAACTGATCGACGTTAGAGATATAGGTCTTTAGTTCTGCACATCTGTTCGACGTCCCTTCTTGAAAATGAGGATGACCTGTGCTCTTTTTCCAATCCTTTGGAACGCTACGAACTTCTAGAGACCTGCGGTACACCTCTGCAAAATGGGGGGCAAGTTCCTTCTCATAATCTGTGTAGAATCGAACTGGTATCCCATCAGGTCCAGCGGCCTTTTCTCCTTTGAGCGATTTTAATTGTTCCTCTATCCCTCTGTCGTCTATTTCGATATCTACCATTTTGTCATCTGTGCGACAATCTAGAGAAGGAACTACAGTGCCGTCGTCCTCTGTGAAACAGCTTTGGAAAAAGACATTTAGTATTTCGGCCTTTAGTCTGTCATCCTCTGTTTCAGTACCATTTTGGTCACATTTACTTTTGAGATAAGACCAAAATTTCTTACGATTTTCTGCCAAGTCAGTACATAGAACTTTACTTTCGAATTCATTGAACACCGTCGGCCGCGGTGGTCTCGAGGTTCTAGGCGCGCAGTCCGAAACCGTGCGACTGCTACGGTCGCAGGTTCGAATCCTGCCTCGGGCATGGATGTGTGTAATGTCCTTAGGTTAGTTAGGTTTAAGTAGTTCTAAGTTCTAGGGGACTAATGACCACAGCAGTTGAGTCCCATAGTACTCAGAGCCATTTGAACCATTTTTGTGGCTCTTTTCCATCTCTTACGATCTTGCTTGGCACGCATATTGTACATTGGTTTTGAAGTTTGTTGTTTTTGAACTTTGAACTTTGTCGGATCACTTATCGGATCTTGGTTTTCGGGCATCCAAGAATGAAGGTGAAGGAAATTACACTAATCAGATAAGATATTATGGCAATTTCCTACTAGGACGTTGGATACCGCCTTGGGCATTGTGAGCACTTGACGAAGTAACAAAAGCATATAAGCGGAGCAGATATGGACAGGGAATCACTCTACCAAACATATGGGCTGCAAATACGGAAATACGACCTTGAAAAAAATCAGATCATTATTACGCAGGACCCGTGGACGAGTATCTCGGAAACGGCGAAGCTGGTGGAATTTTCACTTGCTATTGTTGTGAGCATCTATGGAAAGAAGACAATGAATCTACGACTAGGGGATACGTGGTTGGACGTCCACGACTCTTCACAGAACGTGGGGTTCAGAATCTTGACTGCTCTGTAAGGTAGAGTACATGGCGATCAGTGGCATCTTGCCCGAAACAATGCTGGAGCACGCACAAGTTTTTCAGCCCACACCGTTCATCTTACATTGTTGAACATGGAGCGCCGCAGCAGATCATCCCTATAGGTTAACATGTTTACCCAACGACCCCACGACACGGAACCATCGGGATTCCACCTTTGATGAACAGAAACATGTCGGCTCTTCGGAAAAATCACAATTTTGCTACACTAGGTCGCTGGTCTTATCCACGAACGCCGTCATCGTGGTGAACAAACTGAAACGCGCCATGGATGCGGGCTGTTGGGAGAAGATTTCTTGGAAGCTGTGGTAGTAATCGAAGACTCGCTGAGAGATGTGAACCACTTGCATCCATTTATGATTGATGTATTTCCAGACGACAAAGTCGTCTATCAGCAGTATAATTGTCCGTGACTCGGAGCGAGAATGTGCTACAGTGGTTTAAGAAGCATTATAGTGAATTAAAGTCATGTGTCGGCGACGAAATTCGACTGATGTAAATCGCATGGAACCCACCAGGGTTGCTATTAAGCATCATCACCAAGTGCCAAAATCAGCGGGCAATTATTTACACGAATGACCTATGCGTAGACGTCTGATGCTACACACTTCCATAAACGTACCAGCAAACTGTCCGATACCTGATACCCAGAATCAGCGACTTATTTCGTTCCTAAGACTGATTAACATGCCATTAAGCATGTGGTCATAATGTTTTGGTTAATCAGTATATATACTGAACTCACGTCGTGTATTGATCTCAGAGGAGAAACTGTCACCTTTCGTACCACAGCAGATAATTCACGGAGTGATGATACATTTCAATAATTGACTTATGTGTACATATAAAACTACTTGTTAACTAATTAGTAGGAATTTCGCCCTTACTGAATAAACCATACTATGTTCTTAAAAGCTAAATCTTCAGTGTCGCCTATGTATATTACAAATGTTTCCATATTTGCTTATGTTCATTAACTTACAATTCGCATAACGAGGACGGTTTTATGTTGCAGCCGCCACTAAAGGATTTCATCTGAACGTAAAAGGTACGTCCATATGTGGACAAGATTTCAGTTAAAGGTACCGTATATTAATATCGGAAATTTGTGGACCGTAGCAATAGGTATAGGATGAGTGAGTGGTACAAACCTGCATCAGTCTCATCGGCCTGTTCGTGAAAATTATTATTTCATTAATTTTAATTTTTCGTATGGTGCGACAGCTACCATCCGTCCTCGAGTTAAACGGCTAGACTGACATACTTCTGGACTTCCTGCTGTCCCTAAATTAGAGAACATTTCAACGATCCAGTTTTGTTGGTCAAATCAATAAGATTGTATACGCAATATCACATTCCCCTCCAAAAAATGTGGGAGTTACATAAGGATACAATTTACTTAGTTCAGTGCTTAGCTCTTTAATTCAAACTAAAACGTTGTTCAGGGAATTTATGAAGTATTTGAAAAATAAGAGCTACTGAATTTTGTTGCTCTCACGTAAATATTTCTGTTATTTTTGCATGCACTTTAAATAAATAGACGTTATAGAACACTCAGATCTTCCTAGTGGAAATTATTTATAAATCGTTGCATTGAATACACCACCTATTTTCTTCAATGTACTCTATGACACATCACTCAACCGACCAAAACACTGTTGTCACTCACTAAAGCACCCTAACATTCCTTTACTTATGAACTGGAAGCACCCGTGTCTCCTCTCGAATCACCAACCTCTCTCCAGGGAAAAGACACCAACTGCCCCAGTGGGTCGGTTGTATGCACACAGCGACCACTGACCACTTGTGGCATACTGAATTCAGCTCCTGGGTGCACCAGCTTTGGAGAAGTCTTCCTGTTCTCGGCTGTCCACCGACTCCAGTGTGGCCACTTCGTCCACTTTTGCTCGCTCTTCTGTCCCAGCGGCGCTCTGGTGGCGCGATACTGAGACAAGCTGCCAAGCTTAACTTCAGCAGCGGGCGAAACAAACGTGCCTCTCGAGACGGCGCAATGACATCGCGTATGACACTCCGGGACCCACAGATTCTATATTTGAAGAAAAGTCATCGCGTCCCGACAAACACAGGTTATGACCATGAAATGATCAACCGCAGTCTCAGAAGACAACGATCCTGCGTCTCTCGTATTTCGACACGTGCTGATATAGTTTCCCCCTTCTCCATGACAAATAGCATGAGCTTCGCACAAACAAGTAACATTCACGTGCGGCTTTCGAATGTGTACTGTTTCGTTATATCCAGACTGTAAAACGTTTCTATCCTACCAGCTTTCTACAATTACCGCCGGCCGGAGTGGACGAGCGGTTTTAGGCGCTGCAGTATGGAACCGCGTGACCGCTACGGTCGCAGGTTCGACTCCTGCCTCGGGCATGGATGTGTGTGATGTACTTAGGTTAGTTAGGTTTAATTAGTTCTGAGTTCTAGGAGACTGATGACCTGAGAAGTTAAGTGCCATAGTGCTCAGAGCCATTTGAACCAACACTCGTATCTGTGTTTCTCCATCGTGTTTTCTAAAACTACCTATAGAATACCTATAACATCATATCATTGTTTCTTGTCTCTTCGAATTCTGCAAAGAACTATCTAGGATCGTTTACTACCCGTTCTTCTGGCTACATCTCTCGTGAACACTTTCGATACAGTCACTCTTCCAGTCCGGTTTCTTCCACAGTTTATCTGTTTTTCTTTCTATTCTACAAATTTGGAAACTTCGCCGTGGGACTGCTGAGTATTGTTTCTGTGATATGAAATTCCTTATGTAATTCATCTCCCAAATCTGAATTTTCCATTACCCTGATGAATTGCAGTGGAGGGTGTTACACTGACATACACACACTTTGGTGTTATAGCATATGTTGAATCAATATTTTGTTGTGCAGGGTTTGTTGGGATAGATTTAATCGAAATAGCCTTCAAAGATTTTTAAAATGTATGAATCCCATGTAAAGTGGTAACATTGTTTTAATTACAATTTCACCAAAATTATAAATGCTCCTGTCATAGCACAAAAAAATACTAATATGTCCATTGTAAAAGAAGGCCACTAATTTTACCAGTCATCTGGCAGCCTCATAGTCATTTAAATGGAAACATCTTGACATATTCGCACATTTTAGCTGCTTTTATCAGAACCTGTGTCAAGCAATATAATGCATCCTGTCAAATATATTGACATCATACTCGTTGTCACGTTGTGTAAAATGACACACGCCATTATATCATCCAACATGGCATTTTTCATGTCGTGAAGTGTGACACCATGTGTCATTAAATTTTAAGGTGGATGCATCAACGCTCTGGGATACTTGTTCATGCAGATGCCTCCCTCTCACTAGAAGTCTACAGATTGGTGTCTATTTGTACTGACACTCTTCACCATACATATAACAAGGGGTGCGTCTAAGACAGCTCACTGCACTGAGGGAGTAGTTTTATCTCGTAAAAATGTCGATTTGTTTAGATCTCAATGTCTCTCAAGCTGCCAAAGAAATCCCTTATTTTAAATGGCTACTTTTGGAGTATTATTCATTCTGGTTCCCAGCATTTACATAATTTTGACGTTAGACAGCCATAACTTGGCAAGCTATGTAATTCTTTTTTTTACCTAGGGAGGTGGCTAAACTAGAATAGGTTCGTTTATCTTCATACTACTCACAAAATGTGTGTTTTGCTCGTTAATTTCTATTGAAGCTTCACTTTTCAAATCAAGTTTTCAGTTCCGTGATAGCAAGCAATTATTTATTTGATTCAATTTAAATCGCACATTCAACTAATGTAAGAATGAATTATACGTGATATAATTAGATAAGATTTTAAACCTGCGTATCTGGACAAGGGATAAAGATGATTCGATAAAAAAGTGTCGTTTACGCTTTATCCATTTATCCATTTTTGTGAACAATTTAAACTGATTCGTACAGGTTGAAAGTACAGAAGCGGTTAGCTTCATCAAAGTCTCATGAAAACCATTTTCTTGCTAATAAAATATAAAAGAAGCAAGGCTTTTTTAAACGGCGAAAACGTAACTTGGATCGAGGTCTGATATAACAGTTGACCAAATTTGAACCGTCAGTCTTGCTCCAGTCTGGAGTTGTTTAAGGATGACTGTTTTACATATAATATCCGAATGAGGTTTTTTTTGCATGTATGGCGCACATTCGGATCGTGCCAGTAGCTGAGCATTAATTTTACCTCAATTAAAATCTTCTGCATAAGGAGTTAATTGATTCGTAGAGTTTCCTTGAGTACCAGCGTGACCGCATGTTCCTAACTGAAGTGGGAACTGACCACCAACTCCCCCTCGTCAAAAGAAGCCCCTATTCTGCGCGTAATCTTTATAGATACATTTGTTACAGTGCCTCTGAGCTTTAATGATTCACATATTAAAAACGCTCCTTATATTTAATCTGAAGTCAGTTTATACCTTTGCCTGATTGGAATCTACTTTCGTGGGATTGTTGATAATTGTGGCCTCCATTGAATATAACATAAAATGCCTGAATTTGTGTTATGAGTCTATAACGATTCATTTGATGTCCAATTTGATAGAAGAGAGACATTAAACTATTATTTGTTTTTGGAGAATCGTCTTCTTCCACAAATAATGTAATAAAATATTCCTTTCGTATAAATTCCCATGCGGCTTTTGTATTGAAACACCGTTTTCATTAGATTTCCGTTTCTTTGTACCTTGAATGACGTTATACACCTGGTGAGGCGTTACTCCTGGTAGCTCAGTATTTTCACTTAAGTTTTTTTTAATTTGCTGTTGTTAGTTGCTCTCCCCTCCACCTTTTATTTAATGATATTTCAAATTATATTTACGTTTCCTCACATTTCTCCAAGAGATTAAGCAATGTTTTCTTTAATTCGGTATTTCTATACTGTTTCATTTGATTGAAGAACAGGTCTGAATTTCTATATTGTTTCATTTGATTGAAGAACAGGTCTCTTCTACGATAATTGCCTACTCCCACTTAAGAATTTCTTGTCCTTCCATTTTTTATACTGTCAGTTTCTACGGATTTTAACCAAACCCTCCCATTTCACGTGTGAGCGATTCGTCTTTGCATTTTATATGTCCCTATCCCGCGTAATCGAACTGTATTTAAAGTTATGTAACAGGAAAGAATAGGTTTTTAACTCCGAATGTGATAATAGTTAGTTATATTACCCGCCAATACTAATTAAAATGAAATTAATAATGCACAGTATCATTTTGGTACCTGTGCAGAAGTGAAAATGCAGCGATAGCCGCCCTACAGAAAGTGAACCCGGTCGGCGGTCGATTTTACGACGTGCGTGTACCGCTACCTGACTGGACTGCCTTCCTCCCGCACGGACTACATATCGCTTCTAAGAAAAATACAGCTTTTAGGTCGCCCAGTAGGGTTTGATCATTGAAACTGCACAACATTACACCATTTTTTAACATTAACAACAATCTCTAAAAAAAATTTGACACCTGTTACCTAGCAAAATATTATTATTAAGAAGCCTTTTATTTATGATTTATACTTCTCTCAAAAGCGAGGTGTGAATAATAGGGCATGAGTTTCGGGATTGGTATACCACAAAAGATATTACACACACAGTACTTTACGTGTCATGCCTGGATTTGATCTTATCCTCACCCCTGTAGAAAACAGCTTGCAGCTATTTAGCTTAACCTGACGACAGACCCAACGACAGGAAAAATGTATATGTGAAGATTGTTATGGTCGCCATCTCTGAAGGAGCATTTAAATACATTCTTCCCGTTTATGTTTTTGAATGTCACAGAAGAAAATTTACACTAATGACTTGTGTGGCAACGATCTTACATCAAAAGAATATGGAAACAGACTCAGGTATCCTTATGTGGCTTAATTGCTCCAGCTATACTTTCAGTAGTTACGTAATGGTAATAATCCGCTAAAGCAAATTTACAGGTAAGAAATCTCATAAAATTGAACTTTACAATAGTGTATTTAAGCGTCCACACTAGTAACCCTTCAAAATGAATGTAAAAAATTATTGTAGGAAATTACTAAAACTTTTATATGACACTGAAAGACTGTCATAACATCACAATTAATTAATTACGATCTTTTAACTACATAGAATGAAACAAACTTAATTTTAACGTAATGTACACGGAATTTTGGATCGGCACCAGACTTTAGGACAATGATTCTAACAATTACTTTTAATAAAACTGTATTAAATCTTTGGTAAACTATGGGGTTAACTGTAATATCCTGAATACGGTTAATACGAAAATGTCTTCCCTTGTTGGTTTCAGCGGTAACGTGTTAAAGGCGTTGCTTGCTGAATGAAAATTTGAAGTGGCTGTTCACGTCTCCAGTGATGGAATTAATTTATAACTACTGTGCGCACGTAGTAGACATGTTAACTTTCAGTAGTGTCGGCTCCATATTCCATCATGTAAGACCACTCCGATATTCTTGCTTTCTGACACAAAATAAACTGGAGACGACTTCAGGATATGCAAGCCACTGCTACACCAAATACTAAGCACTTTCAGACCTCTGGTTTCCTTTTCTTTTCCTCCCTTGCCCTACTCTCACCAAGGTCACCCAAATGCGTGGCGGTCGAAAAGCCGTAGAGGATCCCATACTTTCATGATTTCAATTTGTTTAAATGAACTACATCCTGTAATTTCCTTAGAATGTTACAGTCAGTTGTAAGGTGTCAGGCAAATCCAACACCTTACAATGAAACCCTGACATGATAAGGAAATCCAGTAGTATGTCACATAGCTCGGAATAAATCGTGACATTAAATTAAGCAAAGTAGTACGAGTAACGAGTGAGGAAATGGAATACCACAGACTAACTAACACAAGAATGCCTAAATGCATGTCGTACCTTCCCACCGTGAGGCAGACGCAGTTCCGAGGGGAGAAACGAGGACAGAAGCCGAGAGCAGAACCGTGTTAAGCTAGTAAAGAGAGGGGCTGGGCACCCACGCCGCGAGCCTACCTGTACAACTATACAACCCGCACGTTTTAGCGTCAGGCTTTTTCGCGTCTCAGGTATATCAAGGACAACCCCCAGCCCATGTTAAAAGATAGAGCCCTCCAGAAAAGCAGTATAAATCTTACGATAACACAAAAAGGGCCACTACCACCCGCAAGTTTTAGCGTGAGACTTTTTCGCTTGTCTGTTACATTAGGATCACTCCCCAGCCCATGTTAAAAGATAGAGCCCTCCAGAAGAGCAGTATAGATCTTACGATAACGCTAAAAGGACTACACTAGCTGCAGGTTTTAGCGTGAGACTTTTTAGCGTCTCTGTTACGTTGCAAACTTTAAAAACATTGCCCCACCACGAAAAGTATAACGTTTCCCATTGGATAGACAGAATTTTTGTAGGCGGAGCTTAAGGTTAACATTGAGACCCTGATTGGTCAGATGAAAACATAGCCAGATAGTTTTTTTAAACTAACTTTGGTAAATTGTAGTAAGGAGAAGTTAGAGGAGATTTGGTTCCGAGACGGCAAGCTGGACGGCTGGTGCGCCGGCCGCTGTCGCCCTGACGCTGCCTAAACACCGACAAGGTAATGAATGCACGCGATGCCGCATTTTTGAGCGCATAAGGCTTCACTCTGAACTGCAGAAGACTCATCTGTTACACCCCCTTTTTTAGTAATACTAGTGTCGATCGTTAATTAAAACTCATGGTGTTCACATTTGCCACTTGAAATAAGGATCTGAAACGCGATGATTTTTCTATTTTATAGTTATTGAGAAGCCACATCAGCCACTGTAATTTGCGACAGGTTAAATAAGTAATTAAAGATAATTGAGGGTCACTGTAGACCATTTTTATAGTTTTCTCTTTCGTGAAACTTAAATTAAACTTAGATTATAGATGTGATATGGCATAGGTCATCCTTCGATCGATTGTAGGACTTGGAAATCCATTCAGGGAATATTCATTCACATTTTTGTTGAACGCAGTTGGTTTTTACCATCCTGTATTAAAACATTTCCTTTTATTAATAGTGCAATTTATAAACGATGTTTTGTGATTAGAATAAATTTCCAATGGTAAACTTAACTGCTTTTTCGACGTTATTTTACCAGCTAACTAAAAATAGGGAAGCCTTGAACCCTTTCCACTGTATTTAGTTAGAATTAAGATTCTTTTACAGGGAGTGCAGTGGAGCTGACGCTGAGATCATTTAGTATTTGGTTATATCATCGCTAGTCTCACTGAACTCTTCTGAATTCTACATGTTATGTGTGGTCTGGCGTCTCCTTACCAGCAACAGGTCCCAGGTTCAAACTAGTTAATTCCCTAAAAAACACGCTCAGAGCGTCGTTGCGCGAATGTGGTAGGGAGACACGATATAGTACAATCAGACACCACCATGAATGTTTAGAAAATGGCGGCCCTGCCAGGATGGTAAAATACCATGATTGTAGGTCGACCACATGCCTAATTAGGTCAGAAAAATATCCTGATAAAAAAAATTTTCGTTGAAAAAAATTTTTTTTTCTAAAGCCACATAGTCGAAGACAGTAGCTGCAGCGATAGATAGTAATAAGGTATTCAACAAAAAGTGAGACAGTCTAGCAGAGACAATAGCATAATTAAGTTATGAATATTGAAAATTGTTAGAATTAAGTTTTCTCTCCAATGCAAGCGCACAGGTGGCGGATACGTCGTTGACAAGTTGGTTCTGTCCCAACAAGTAAGTGAATGGATTGTCAGTCTTGGTAGTGTCAAGTCGTGTGAACAAAAAGGTTATGAAACGTGTGAGATCGTATGAGCGCATTTTGACGCGAAGTAGGGCGCGTGTATCGCTTTTAAAACAGAAAACAAGGGATTCGGAAAGATTAGCAATGGCATATCGAGACTTTGACCGAATTGATGTAGGGACCCAGTATGAAAATGGACAGAGAATAGGCAGTGTAACAGACGATGCAGTATCGCGACAAATAGGACAGATAACGCACCATAACGAGCATAATGTACGCCAAGGCACAGAAAACCTAGGTCAGTATACGACAGAGGAGCAGCAAAGTAGAGAGACCGTCGATGAGGATTCTAACTTGCTTCTTGAATACGTAGAACCCATAGTACAAGTAATCAGAGCCCCCTCACCACAGAGTACAAGAAATGCGAGCAGAAACGTGTCGCAGCAGAGGTCAATGCAATCGGTTGCGAACCAACACTTGGGCGAAAACACAGAGCGTAGGACGTCGGAAGAAAACGCAATAGGACCCAAAAATCTGGCGGAATTATTACAACAAATTACGGAAACGATGACAAGGCAGAATAAAGAAATTGCGAACCAAATTCAAATTCAGAATGCAGAAACCACGAGACAAATGCGTGAGATTAAAGAACAAAACAAAAAAATTCAGTTACACCTGAGTCATATTGAAGACGAGGCAAAAGAATCTCGAGAAGTGATAGGAAACTTAATAATAGGTCCCAATCAATTGAGAACAGACATTGACAAGGTACAAGCGGACTTACAAACATTGCGTAATGACACTGAGGACGAGATCAAAACATTACGTAACAACACCCAGGCAGAAGTCAAGAAACTAAAGAAACAGACAAACGTAATTACTAGACAAGCAGCAGGTACAGCGCGTAAAATTGTTGAAAACAGTGTGTTGCACAAACGTATCACCAAAGCAGCGCTGAAAAGATATGATAACCGCATAGTCAAAATAGAAGCGCAAACGAAGCGACAATTTCAGAAATTGCGAGCAGAGTTGTTACAAACCATTGAAGAGCGTAGTGAACAGGATCGAACAAGCACAGAGTCTGCAACCACATCCGTATCTGTAACAACACCGGAAAAACAAGCAATTAACGAAGATATTACGCATTTGCGATTCCAGTCACAGGAGGAAAGTAACATACGTGAAATCAGACAGCCTACACCGCGGGTACGCGAAAGTTACAGTGGACAATGTCCAATGGATCTACCACAACAGGGAAGAACGACGGGAGAAATGATCAGAAACAAAAGTGGCGAAGAATCGCGAATTTCATATGGAACTATGACGAAGTACGACAACGATCATTTCCTCACAGTCAGAAAATTTCAAAACTTTCGAGAAGGAAACTCATTACATCCACGAACTTTTATTGATCAATTCCGAGTAGGATTACCAGAACACTGGACGCTAGCACACAAATTAGACTTTATATGTGCATACATGTCAGGAACAGTCACAGAAATCATGCAAAATGTTGCAGCGACATGCCGATCGTACGAAGATTTCAGAGAGAAGTTTCTCTCACGATATTGTTCAAGGGAAGCACAGAACAGAGTGAAGTACGGATTATTACAGAACCCATATTTTGAAAATTCAGGAGAGAAGAGTCCCGTGAAATTTTTCGAAGTAATGGCAAACAAAAATCAATGCTTAGATGTACCATACAGTGGCGGAGAGTTAGTTAAATTATGCGCGATGAAGCTGCCATTGAAATACCAGCAATCATTAGTAGGTCGCGGAGGCAATGATGTCGAAGCATTTAAAGGTATTCTAAGGGAACTAGAGTTCGTATTCTCGGAAGATGACGGAAGAAAAAGACGAAGCGCACGTGAAAACGAAGGCAAAAAGCAGTGGAATCCACAAGACACAGTACGAAGAAGCAATAATTACGAACCACGTGATAACTTCGCACCAAGAAACGACAATAGATTGCAACAAAGAACCGGTTATGGATTTAGAAGAGAATATGGCAATAACTATAATTCACCCAGGAACGGGAACAACTATTACAGAGGGAATAACGACAACCGAAACAGGTACTGGCGAACCAATAGACCGACAAATTATCAACAAAGAAACCACTATCAACAAGCTGAACAAGAAAAGCGAATACAGACAGAAGAGGTTGAGGTAAGACCACCAAAACCCGAAAAACGTTCGAATTGACAACTAAGCGCCCATGCCAAAGAGAATGACGCACCGACCCAGGAAAATTGCAGCACCTTGAACAGAGAAATAAAAATCTTATCACGAGAAGAGAAAAAGGAAGAAACAAATCCGCAGGGACCAGATGAGAATACTGACGAGGAAGATGAATTACCAGAGGCATGCGCAACGAATGTAGGAGGAAAGGACGAAGTAATGAGTATTGCAGAGCTATTTGAGAGGGAAACCAGGGAAAGCGAATTCAATGAGGATAATGCGCAGTCGACAGAAGCTGAAAATAAGTTACGAGTGGGCACACAACCCAACGTATATAATGAAGGAAGTTATGAAGCGATAATTAGTGCATTTAGATGCGATTATGTGGAAGTAGCGACGAAGAAGAAGAAGATAGATGAGGATGAGGAAAAAGTAGAGGATGTAGAAGAAAGCGTAAATGAAGGAAGAAATAGAGAAGAGGAAATAAAAGAGAGAGAAGTAGCAGTCGAAGATTATCCTACAGAAAGATCGAATTCACAAGGGAAATTCCTAAAAAGGCTCATGTATGATTCAGTGGAGGATTCGTTGATGCAAGAAGAAGAAGAACAGAATCAACCCTTTCAAATTCAACCAATTGTGAAGGCCATGGTAAAGAATATCCCAGTCAATATTGTAATTGATAGCGGAAGTGAACTGACTGCGATCTCAGAAAATTTATTCATGCAATGTAACGCCAATGAGGAATTGCCAGTTCTGAAAACACGTAAGATTAAAGTAAGAGGTCCTATTAGAAACAATGCTGCGGAAGTTACGAGACAAACAAGGTTAACTCTTTCGTGCCAAGGTCAAAAGATCGAAGCCAACTTCGTGATTATACCTAAACTAACTGTAGATTTGATTATAGGTGCAGATTTTTTAAATGAGAGACGAGCGATAATAGATATGGGAAAAGGTTGTTTAACATTAGGGAATGTCAAACTTCTCTTTGAGCAAAAGCTAAAATTAGAAGAGATACCAGTTATAAACAAACAATTAAGAATGATGCGAGATAAAGAGGATGAAGAATTAGAATGGTATGCACAAAAGGGGGAATCGCCTTAACTAAAGTTAGAAGCCCATAAAGAAATCGACGAAAAATTACAAGAAGTTCAAGGTATTTCGGAACACAGCAAAAGAAAATTAGAGGATATTTTACAAGATAAAGCAGAGGTACATTTACCTAAGGCTGGCAGTATTAAACACTTTCAGTACAAGTTTGAAGATTAATTTTATTACTGGTAAATAATCAGCACAATATTTCAAGATTATGTTGCAGATAAGGTCGTCAGGAGAAAGAAGAATGAAGAGAGAGGAAGGTGGGAAAAAGAAAGTAGTTTGAATAATAACACCAATAGTACGATAGATTAAGGTGAAGGGATAAAGCGTAGATAGTCTAACAGCATGAAATACTAAAATGCTATACACCACGACACTACACAAAAATAAAAAACGAATTTGAGGATTCTTGAGTAGACGTTAAGACTCCAAGTATCTTAGAATTGTAACATTGAAAGGGCACCGAAATTTGTAAAGCTTTTTAAGAAGGCGTATAACAAGTAGATACTAGACATATGTTAGATGATTATAAGTAAAACTTTTGTAAGAACCATTGTAAAAAACTCCAGCAAGGAAAAGATGCAACGACCCACAAGTTGCAACGCGAGAAGTATCAAGAAAGAAAAGGACGTAATTAGCAAGACACGATTCCTACATAGCAGGAGCGTCGAGATAAGGGAAAGGCGAAACTAACAGACGGCCCTTGTAGCGAAAGTGGGCAATAAATGTGCCCGCTAGGTAGAACCTTGCTGGGATGGAACAGGAAGCCGCACAGTGACAGCCCTGCAGAGGCGCCACGGGACGCCAGGACACCGGATTTTCACCGCTCGTAAACCCCAGGGCGCCCCCGACTCAGCGGAGCGAGCAAAAAACGGCCGGACGAGAAGACCGCTTGGGCAAGCCACCACTGGCAAAAAATATGCGTAAGAGTCACACTACTGCTATTAAACAGCACGCTGATGCGCGAAACTGAAGAAGAACGTCCACAAAGTAAAAAGGACGCGCCCAAACAATTTATCAAACTGTTACTAGGAGGAGAACTTCAAAGCGACTAGTTATCAATAAATATTTCCATATCCTGCCCAGAGAAGAATCAAGAAGCAAGTAAGAAGCAGAGAAAAAGCAGGAAGAACAGAAGTTGAAGATTCGCAAGACTGAGACGAAGAAAGAAGATGGGTGAAGAATAGACGACATACCTTCCCAAATCCCTATCCTATTGTAAACTAGTCGTTTGCGAAGTATTGCAACGAAAAACGACCGCATTCAGCGACACATAACGATGACTTTCACGCATACAAAGCCAGTAAACCACGAGATTCTGCACTCACAGCTCCATTCCATTATGGGACCTCCACAACAGCAACACACACTTGCAAAGCCAACAAGGAACGACGAACGAAGCTGTACATCAAATACTTGCCAACATCCATCTCTCTCAAGTCCATCACCTTCGTGCAAAAACATTCGCCAACCTCATGCTTGAACATTCATAGGATTGTGTGAACGTGTGAAATCAAATTATATGATGTAGGAATTGTGCAAAAGAAACATGTGAAAAACTAAATACGTTAACCACACCAGACAGCTAATAAACTACAAAATAACAGTCATTGACTATGGACTTAAGTAAAAAATGGACTATCGATAAAAATATGTCATTAGTTCTGAAATGGACAGTGTATAAAGAAACAAAATCTCACTTATTTTCTCCTCATAAAAATGAAAGAATAACTATATTTTACTTAGTTTCTCCTTATAAAAACAAAGAATAAAAAATTATCTTGTTGGATGTTTTCCCTTTCTTTAACATTTGTACCATTTATTAGGATAATACCTCAATACGTGTGTATGTATATTTCTTTGTCAAAGCAATTTTTTTAGCATTTGTAAAATTTGTTAGGATAATATCTCAATACTTGTGTATGTATATATTTTTGTCAAAGCAATTCTTGGAAATAATTCTTATTTCTTAGTGTAACAATGTTGAAATGAGTGTCTAGAAATAAAAACATTTTACTGGTACATAATATTTAGAAAATGTGTTAGGAATAGATTTTACTTAATTACTACATTTATAAAAACAATATTTCTAAGAAAATCGATGTGAAAGACTCCTCACTTTCGATAACAACCTTCTTAAAAAACAAACTTCACACTTAAATAAAGAAAGAAAATAATTAAAAACTAATAATAGTATAAATATATTATTCTCTTGTCATTTTTAATTATAATGTGGAAGAATATAAAAATATAAATTAGTAATACAAACTAGCATAGAACAGAATAACGTGGCTGAACAATACGCAACAAAATTTAGATAAATTAGAAAATTTTTGACTGACAGACAACGATTCAATTATTGCCAAATTCAGTGCAAAAATTAAGTTCGAAGAGTGGTGATATGTAAGGTGTCAGGCAAATCCAACATCTTACATGAAAACCCTGACATGATAAGCAAATCCAGTAGTATGTCACATAGCTCCAAATAAATCGTGACATTAAATTCACCGAAGTAATACGAGTAACGAGTGAGGAAATGGAATACCACAGACTAACTAACACAAGAATGCCTAAATGCATGTCGTACCTTCCCACCGTGAGGCAGACGCAGTTCCGAGGGGAGAAACGAGGACAGAAGCCGAGAGCAGAACCGTGTTAAGCTAGTAAAGAGAGGGGCTGGGCACCCACGCCGCGAGCCTACCTGTACAACTATACAACCCGCACGTTTTAGCGTCAGGCTTTTTCGCGTCTCAGGTATGTCAAGGACAACCCCCAGCCCATGTTAAAAGATAGAGCCCTCCAGAAAAGCAGAATAGATCTTACGATAACACAAAAAGGGCCACTACCACCCGCAAATTTTAGCGTGAGACTTTTTCGCTTGTCTGTTACATTAGGATCACTCCCCAGCCCATGTTAAAAGATAGAGCCCTCCAGAAGAGCAGTATAGATCTTACGATAACGCTAAAAGGACCACACTAGCTGCAGGTTTTAGCGTGAGACTTTTTAGCGTCTCTGTTACGTTGCAAACTTTAAAAACATTGCCCCACCACGAAAAGTATAACGTTTCCCATTGGATAGACAGAATTTTTGTAGGCGGAGCTTAAGGTTAACATTGAGACCCTGATTGGTCAGATGAAAACATAGCCAGATAGTTTTTTTAAACTAACTTTGGTAAATTGTAGTAAGGAGAAGTTAGAGGAGATTTGGTTCCGAGACGGCGAGCTGGACGGCTCGTGCGCCGGCCGCTGTCGCCCTGACGCTGCCTAAACACCGACAAGGTAATGAATGCACGCGATGCCGCATTTTTGAGCGCATAAGGCTTCACTCAGAACTGCAGAAGACTCATCTGTTACACCCCCTTTTTTAGTAATACTAGTGTCGATCGTTAATTAAAACTCATGGTGTTCACATTTGCCACTTGAAATAAGGCTCTGAAACGCGATGATTTTTCTATTTTATAGTTATTGAGAAGCCACATCAGCCACTGTAATTTGCGACAGGTTAAATAAGTAATTAAAGATAATTGAGGGTCACTGTAGACCATTTTTATAGTTTTCTCTTTCGTGAAACTTAAATTAAACTTAGATTATAGATGTGATATGGCATAGGTCATCCTTCGATCGATTGTAGGACTTGGAAATCCATTCAGGGAATATTCGTTCACATTTTTGTTGAACGCAGTTGGTTTTTACCATCCTGTATTAAAACATTTCCTTTTATTAATAGTGCAATTTATAAACGATGTTTTGTGATTAGAATAAATTTCCAATGGTAAACTTAACTGCTTTTTCGACGTTATTTTACCAGCTAACTAAAAATAGGGAAGCCTTGAACCCTTTCCACTATATTTAGTTAGAATTAAGATTCATTTACAGGGAGTGCAGTGGAGCTGACGCTGAGATCATTTAGTATTTGGTTATATCATCGCTAGTCTCACTGAACTCTTCTGAATTCTACATGTCATGTGTGGTCTGGCGTCTCCTTACCAGCAACAGGTCCCAGGTTCAAACTAGTTAATTCCCTAAAAAACACGCTCAGAGCGTCGTTGCGCGAAAGTGGTAGGGAGACACGATATAGTACAATCAGACACCACCATGAATGTTTAGACAGTACATCATAAATTACATTTCTTTCCATTTATTTTCCATAAAATCGTTAACGTTTCCTCAAAATACGCTCTCTTCCCAACCAACATTTACCATAGCAGTAACGGTTGTACATTTTGACATAGTTACAGTGGTATCCTTAACACTAACAGTATATGACCGATAATTTTATGGAGTCGATTTTCATTCGATACCGGTTAAAAAACTAGACATATCAGATTCAATTTAACTGTAGTGTTAAATGCTGTTTGCTGCTTTTCTCATGTCGATTAATTACCCACTGAAACTACATCTTTACACCCTTCCTGCTCTATTCTATGATGCTCACATACAACGTTACGCAACTGCAAACAGACGTGCTGGTTGAGGGTTCTTCCTGTCTCAAGGTTTCAAAAAATCGTCTTCTTTTTTGCATATTTTGACTCCTTATAGTCCTTCGAATATGTGATCAAAAGTATTTTGTAGACAAATCACTAACTACACCTGAAAATCACGTTTAAATGGAAGCGCACATGCGCCTTTTGTAACTGCTCTCGCCGCTTGGACCGTTTGCGACTCCCGTCTATATCTCTTTCTCTGTAGAGCTGCTTTAACATTATAGGTCGAAGAAAATATTAATACAGCTTTGCACTTGCCCATCAGATGTCTCATATATATGATTTCTACACAAAAAAAAAATGCTGTGGTTCTTCATTGCAACAGTCCAACGAATGACTATGGACAGTGCGATTACCTATCTGAAGGTTGGTGTAAATGGCAGCAAGCTGTGATGACTCGGGCACCGTATACTTTTAAAATGTCTTCCAATCTAGTGGGTGGTTAGTATGTCACATCTGTGCTTGCAAAACAGTAATTACTTAATAACGCGTTATTAAATATTATTTTGCAAGCAAGCATTTTCTGGATACTTCAGATCATAAGCCACCACTGGGAAGTGAAACTATTGCCGATGTGTAGCCAGCCGCGGTGGCCGAGCGGTTCTAGGAGCTTCAGTCCGGAACTGCGCGACTGCTACGGTCACAGGTTCGAATGCTGACTTGAGCATGGATGTGTGCGATATACTTAGGTTGGTTAGGTTTAAGTAATTCTAAGTTCTAGGGGACTGATGACCTCAGATGTTAGGTCACATAGTGCTCAGAGCCATTTGAACCATTTATGTGCTGATGTGTGCTAACGTCTCACTGACGAGAATTTGGTTTTTTTGTTTGTTGTGGTTTTAGAGCGCAAAACTGCTACGGTCATAAGCGCCCATTCTGTTGCTTAGGGAAGGGTAAAAAGCTAGACGTGAAATTAGCAGCAATGGCAGTGAAACTGATGAAGGAGGGCAACTGAAACGGAAGGAAATCTTAGAAAACTACTATTGAAAAGGGGGGTTGTATTCCACAAAAAAGAGCTTCAAATGACCGATGTCATCTAACTGACAACTCAAGGACGCGATCGGCTGAGCGCGTCATCTGCCAAAAGGGAAGATATATCAGGCGACATCTGTAAACAGGTGGGTATTAGATTAAAATAGGCGCACTGAAGGAAAAGGTGTCTCACCGTCGACGGTTGAGAGCAGTGGGAACAAAGCGGGGGAGGATAACCACTTAAAAGGCGTCGATGGCTAAACAGACAGTGTCCTATCCGGAGTCTAGCTAAGATTACCTCCTTTCGCCGACGATGCTGGGAGGAAGATGTCCGAGCACAGGGAAGAGGTTTTACGTTGCGTAATTTATTATCGGGAAGTGTAAATCAATGTGCTTGCCATAAGAGAGCAACACGACGACGAAAAACGAGATCATGTGAACAGCGGTCTCTACCAACACCAAATGTGATCTTTGAGCCGTCAGTGAAAATAAATGTAGCGTCCTCCATTTGGGGATTGCGGGGGGGGGGGGGGGGGTACTATACTTGGAAAACTGACAAAGGTCACGGAGAAGGCAGGTCCCACTTGTCAAGAGCGTTGTAGGAAAGAGGAAGAAAAGAAAACGTAGCAGTTGACGAAGTGGACTCCCGGTGGTAGCAGACTGGTAAGGCGGGCTGCATAACCTAATTCCAAGGAGGCGTCGAAGAAAACGGGATGGGTGGCATGGGCAGGCACCGAAGACAGATGACTGGCGTAACGAGTCATTAGGAGGGCGAGCCAATTGGCCAGCGGAGGTTCAGCAGTATCAGCCTAAAGGCTCTTCACGGTGCTGGTATGAAAAGCTCCAGACGCTAAACGCAATTCATGGTGGTGGCCTTGTTTGAAGACACAAATGTAGCAAATAACCAAAAATATGAATAAAGAAAGTTTCTGCAACGCCCAACTGAAAACACTGATCAGCAAAAACGACAAGAAACTGTTAAAACAATATGCCCCCATAAAAAAACAAATGTTAGTGGCTGTCAGGCTCGGGGATTGTTGGTAACACCTTGTCGCCAGTTCTTCGATCTTGCCAACTTGTCGCTTATATAGTACCTACAGGACGTTGCGTTCTCGGAATGCTATACAACAGTTCAAAAAAATAACATTAGTAGTTTAATTTCTATAAAGCTGGTGACAATAATTAACTTTCGAGTTACCTCGTTGTCGCAGGTAACATACAAACAGTAAGATTCTTGGCTATAGTCAAAGTCCAGACAAGTAACTGATAAGGATCACAACTAGTTGTTCTTGTAGCACCCTCCACAAATACGTTCCATTAATGTGCGTACACAGAGCCGATCTGAGCGGCCGAGGGTGACAGGAGCGGCGCTTATATTCAATTCTTTCAGGGGGCGATCCTGGAGTGGCTCGTTCCTTGTCTGTGGACTACTGGCTGACGTTTCCTCATTGCCTTCTCTGTTCTTCCTGTTTCTAGTCTTGGTTCCCACGCTTGTGGTTACACCAGAGCACAAGGCGACGCATAAGCGAAATTATCTTCGCCTTAGGCTGTTGAATTTCAACCAGTCTTTGGACAATGGGGGCATAGCCTGAGAGATTGTTGACAAATGCGAAATAATGTTCCATGGTAGGTCGTTGACACAGCACTCTGTCCGGATCGTAATCCATCATCGAAAAAATGAGACTTGGTGTAGTTGCAGCCCCACCAGAGTGCTGAAGGATACTCGGGAAGGCGTCTAAAATAGTTATTCCATGTCATCTCTATGACCTGTCTCCATTCCGGATCCTTAAGATGGGCGACGTTCAGCTTCCACGAGCCTCGACCGTGCTACACTTTTGCCTCTTGAGGGAAACAGTGCAAATGTAGGTTATATGGTCGGAGAAGCTTGTAGGCCACAACTCAGCATCAAGCGTGGCAATTACGATTCCTTAGGAAATTATGATTTGACATGGGTGAAACAGATAATAGTGGTTAAAGGGCAAAAATTCTAACAATCAAGGAAGTAAAGAGCCACTAGTATCAGGTGAGGAAGCTGGTAGAAGTAACACAACCGCTTACTTCTAATGCATTTATTAAAACTAGCTAAAATACAATATACAATCTGCCAAGATAATGCAAATCGAGAGAATCAAACCTTAAGAAACTAGTTCATCAACAATTTAATATTGTACCACGCAACATAGTACTGATTATGCCTTAAGGGGTGCAATCGCAAAGAAAGCCTGAAGGGCCACTTTATACAGAATACAAATAACGTGTTGAGCCGGAAGGGCCACCAAAATAGTTAACTAGACTTTAGTTAAAGAACAGATCTTCCAGCAGTTTAGGCAAGGCAGTGTGAAACAATAAACAGGCCCGAAGGGCCGTGTACTTCCAAGTAAGGGACCTGAAGGGCCAAATTAACAAGATAAGAAAATCTTAAAAATATCAACTAAAAAATAACAAGTGCTTATTAACAACTCGACCTTGAGGGCCAGGTAATTAATGAGATTAGTCAAACAAATTCTGCAATAAGTAAATAATGGCCAGGAATTTATCAGTAAGCCGGCCTTAAGGGCCCAGTACACTAACAAGGGAGGTTAAGTATTAAAACTGGATTTCAAAGCCTTAAGGGCTGTAGAGCTTCCAAAAGGGGATCTGAAGGGTCATTTCATCAAGGGACTTAATAAACAGCTCAGCCTGAAGGGCTGGCCGATGGTTTAGGTTAGTTCTCAAAAATAGAAGGAAAATCAACAAATTTATCAGTAATCGAGCCTTAAGAGCCACAGTACATTTAGAATCCACATTAAGCATTAAGATCTATCATACAGCGGAGCAATTTCCTATGACTTAGCAACCTTAAATAAATCAATTGAATCTATCCAGCTTAAAACCTAGAGACAACAATGTATGCATATACCTCTAAAAGTTAAATATGCATAAAATCTAAATTTAAAATGCAAACAATCGCACACCAACAGGGCCAGCAACTTTACAAAACTTTAACCACAGTTACTGAGTATGAAATACAAGCAGCTGCAAGACTACCAATCAGTCAGCGTGACCCCATATCATGATTTATAATCTTCAGGTAGTACGAAACAGGAGAAATACAAGGCTAGCTCCAAAGAGGAATTAAATGATGCCCTTCAGGCAAACATAATAAAATTCTCTAACCCTGTAAAATTTTCAGTCTAAGGGGGGCTGATAATAACATACGGTATTAAAACAATCTTTAAGATAAACACATGCACCAATAACTTTTAAGGCCTGCACAGCCACGTACTTCACAAATTTCATTTCTTCCTCTCACATACATAGAACACGAAGGCTTGTAACTGACTACCAAATTGGTCACAAGACTCAATAGATAGCCACCAATATATCAGTACCTAATTAGACAGTCTCCTAGTGTAACATAACCGAGCAACAGTTCACATTCACAGCCTTTGATTCAACATGTTCTACTATCCTCGTTGTACAGCATCGACCATGCCCGGAGTGCCTACCGCAAATTTTAACAAAGCAATTCACGCTCACGTCGACGCCTAACCGAGGAACCAGCCCAGCAGTACAGGAACAACCTACACACTCGAAGTCAAACTCCGCAAACGCAGTTCAGAATTAACATTCAACCTTTTCTTTCATAGGTTCAGAACCGGCGAGCTAAACCGGTTGACGGAAAACACACAATGTCGGCGGCAGCAACATAAAGGAAGTCGCAAACACCACCATAATACAAGGCAATAGCAAGTCAAAACCACAACGGCAATAGTGAAATATACTGAACTTCAGTTCCGGAGGAAAACCTGCCGCCCCCAGTGCTCAAAACATTCCCGGAGCAACCGTCCTCAGCGACTCCCACTATTCTCCGGAACAGCAACTCACAGTTCCTTATTTCAATTATCTTCCGACAAGAACAAGCATAATCGGAGCTAACGGCTTCTCCAAGTTAGGCACGGTATGCCGTAGAACCTCACGGTGGAATGAGCCGGTTGACACCACACAAACCAACGCAAGTAAGACAAACAAGCACATCCGGAGTCGATGGCGTACTGCCACGCTTCACGACTGAGTCCATCCAACCCACCGACCTAGAGGGCGGGGCATGAGACGAGGAGAACAGACGACGCCGCCACGCGGAAAAGCTCCGGCAGGAAGCCAACGCGCAACTAGGGCGCGTGTTTAAACGAGACGGACATAATGGGTGTTGACACTGATGGAGCCAATCCTGTAAGTTTGTCGCTGAAGTGTGACTACTGGTAACGTGACTGAGGTAGCAAGAGCAAGTAGTGAACAGGGATGTTGTCTCAACTGGCAGCACATTCCCACCCAGTATTCCCACCGGGTAGCAGTCGCGAGTTGGAGCAGCTGCATTCGCTGCTGTTGCAACGATGGGTGTTTTGTCTTGTTTGTCATCAGTACAAACAGAGATTTGTGGATGGTGTGTGTCCAACGGAGTACCTGTCGAATCCGAAAGCGTCGTTGCATCAGCAGTGGAAGAGTGACGCTGATTCCGCTGCTGTTCAACGCCCATAGGCACAGCTCCTGGAAAACTTGTAGAAGGTTATTCCTCCGACTGAAGGGTGGCTAGTGCTTCCACCTTGCAATCGTTCATTGGGAAAACATCTTGGTAGGTGTGGTCCTCATCGTCTTGAGATTGTGTCCTGTAGGTGTTAGATGGAGCGATTCGCAGTTTCCGACGTCTCTTTGGCAACCACAGCTTGCACACTTGATCTTCATCGTTCGAATACGCCTACGGATCCTGATATTCAGGCACAAATGCATCAGTAGGCACCACGATACAGTCAAGGAGTAACCCCTGTACCGGAGACTGCTCAACACTGCACAAGACAGGAGGGGGGGCAAGGGCATAGGTGTCATTCCGTCCGGAATACCCTGAGGTTCCACTGGACACGGCAATGTTTCAGTACTAGGAGCTATCGGTGGTAGCGGTTGGAGGTAGTTATGGAGAACCTCGACAAAATTCAGAGGGAGTGTAGTTGGGGCGGTCGTGGGCTGCTGGTCCCCAGGCAGTAACAAAGCGATTCGGCTTTGTATACAGCTGGAACGGAGGTGTCCTTTTTGGCCACATTCCGAGCACGTCTTCGGCTGGCCATCTCTAATTACAAAGGCACGGCATCCATCAATATATAAGTAGGGCAGCACTTGTTTGGTTAGCACCTCGAAAGGTAGTTCAAAGACAATGATCGTCTGCAATCCAAGTCCAGCATGTTCAACAGTTAAATGACTGATGTGTCCATCAGAGTGAAGGAATTGAAGACAATTTCTAGTTGCACGTAGAATTCTGATACATGCTTCAGTTTCACGCACACCTCACTTCTCACTATACACAAATAGATGCCTACAATCAATCTTCACTTCTTCTTTGATAAACTGTTAGGGTTCAAGTGACTTCAGTCGAGGATATTCAGGTAAAAAGCTCTTTTCAGTGTCGATTTTCTGTGGCCATAAGCCATGCTCTTTCTAACAAGGGAAACTCCCCGTTGCATCGCCCTCAGATGTAGCTGTAAGAGGGCCCAGTGGACAGCAGTCAAAAACTGAACACACATCAAGCATTAAAAGTGGAAGGTGCACTGACTGTGAAAAAAGAGGACAATAGAAACAATGAACAGTTCCAGAGCAAGAAGTGCAATTTAGACTTACCGGTATACCAGATGGGATCGTGGTTAATTTGTTACGGTATTGGCTACCAAGCAGTAGTACCACGTTCAACTCTCCCCAGTGCTTTCTTTTTTCTTTTTCACTGTTCGCTTCATTCAAATTTGTGTCTGTGTCGTGATGTAACGTCCGTTTGAAACGGCGAGGTGTAAGGAACTTACCTGTAATGACAGTTGATCCTGCACAACTACTCTATCAGAAGCCGAAAGAATGGCATTCGAATGTCATCCGCAAATGTTTGATGGCAAGGCGACAAGCTAACGGAATCCTCAACCGGAAAACGTTTCTGGTGTGTCATACATGGCCTTAGCAATCCCTTATCGATGCGACAAATTTGTTCGACGGGTAGATGAGTAAGGTATGCCTCCTTGCCCGATAAACATGTTTTTATGAATGTAAATGTGATCACTTTCAAGGCAATGACGAAAATATAACAGTTTGTCACATAAGCTGCAACAAATGAAGGCAACAGTTTCACAACCATACAATTTCTCTGTGGTCTGTGAAAACGTATGTTTTTATTGTGTTTGAAGGCACGTTCTGGTTTGGAAGTCTTGACTCTTGAATTATTCAGATGTTAAGTCCCATAGTGCTCAGAGCCATTTTAACCATTTTTTTGTTCAGTTTCTGACGGGGTGTCCACTGGGCCTTCTTACCACTAAATCTGATGGGGGTGCGATGAGAAGTTTACCCTGTAAGAAAATATAGCACGCCGGCGGCGGTGGTCCAGCGGTTCTAGGCACTTCAGTCTGGAACCGCGCTACTGCTACGGTCGCAGGTTCGAGTCCTGCCTCGGTTATGGATGTGTGTGATGTCCTTAGGTTAGTTATTTTTAAGTAGTTCCGAGTTCTAAGGGACTGATGACCTCAGTTGTTAAGTCTCAAAGTGCTCAGAGCCATTAGAAATATTTTGTTAAAGTATAGCACCTTAAGACGGGAGAATTACGTAAACACCTTCGAGAGCGAGATGCACGGTGAGGACGTAAACAAGACTTCCGTGCAGCTAGCCTGTAGACGTGTGAGCGCGACCGCCTTGGGCTTCCGAACGTGGTGCCCGACTGACCCAAATTTCCATCTTATCTCACGTCATAATGCAGCATTACTCGTCCATTACCCACCTACTTGCAAATCATTGATTCCCGTAGGAGTTTGGATGATATTAGTGCATCCGCACTGAAGGAAATGTCATGGAGCAGTTACCCTGTCGCAGAAATGTAGGTATACAGGGTGAGTCACCTAACATTACCGCTGGATATATTTCGTAAACCACATCAAATACTGACGAATCGATTCCACAGACCGAACGTAAGGAGAGGGGCTAGTGTGACTGGTTAATACGAACCATAAAAAAATGCACGGAAGTATGTTTCTTAACACAAACCTACGTTTTTTTAAATGGAACCCGTTAGTTTTGTTAGCACATCTGAACATATAAACAAATACGTAATCAGTGCCGTTTGTTGCATTGTAAATGTTACTTACATCCGGAGATATTGTAACCTAAAGTTGACGCTTGAGTACCACTTCTCCGCTGTTCGATCGTGTGTATCGGAGAACACCGAATTACGTAGGGATCCAAAGGGAACGGTGATGGACCTTAGGTACAGAAGAGACTGGAACAGCACATTACGTCAACATACTAACACCTTTCTATTGGTCTTTTCCACTGACGCACATTTACATTACCATGAGCGGTGACGTACACGTACATACGTGGTTTACGTTTCCAATTACGGAGTGGAATAGATTGTGTCCCGACATGCCAGGCCAATAGATATTCAATGTGGTGGCCATTATTTGCTGCACACAATTGCAATCTCTGGGGTAATGAATGTCGTACACGCGGCAGTACATCTGGTGTAATGTCGCCGCAGGCTGCCACAGTACGTTGTTTCATATCCTCTGGGGTTGTAGGCACATCACAGTACACATTCTCCTTTAACGTACCCCAAAGAAAGAAGTCCAAAGGTGTAAGATCAGGAGAACGGGCTGGCCAATTTATGCGTCCTCCACGGCCTATGAAACGCCCGTCGAATATCCTGTCAAGGGTCAGTCTAGTGTTAATTGCGGAATGTGCCGGTGCACCATCATGCTGATCCACATACGTCGATGCGTTTCCAGTGGGACATTTTCGAGCAACGTTGGCAGATCATTCTGTACAAACGCGATGTATGTTGCAGCTGTTTGGGCCCCTGAAATGAAGTGAGGACCAATGAGGTGGTCGCCAATGATGCCGCACCATACATTTACAGTCCACGGTCGCTGTCGCTCTACCTGTCTGAGCCAGTGATGATAGTCCACAAACCAGTAATGCATGTTCAGTAGATTCAGTGCCTCGTGGTTTGTGAAACCAGCTTCATCGACTAAAAGGTAGAACTGCAACGCATTCTCTGTTAATGCCAATTGACAGAATTGCCCGCGGCGATTAAAGTCATAACCATATAATTGCTGATGTAGCGACACGTGAAATGGGTGAAAGCGGTGACGATGCAGTATGCGCATGACACTACATTGACTCAGTCCACCGACTCTCGCAATGTCCCGTGTACTCATGTGAGGGTTCATGGCAACAGCAGCTAACACACCAACTACACCCGCTTTCCTGTGGCGGGCCTCTTACGGACCCGTTTGCGTGCTACGTCCATACCTGTTGCATACAGTTGGCGTTAGATGTTTTGCAATGTGCGGCACGTTGGATGCTCTCTGTCCGGGTACCGTTCTGCATACACCCTGCAGGCTTCAGCTGCATTTCCTCGACACTCGCCATAGATGAGTATCATTTCTGCCTTTTCAGAGTTCGAATACACCATGGCCACAGTTCCTACAACACTACGCTGTCACAGACGTCTGGTTACACGGTGTACTAGAGTTGGTCTGCGTGCGGAGACGGGTGAAGAATAACAATAGCAGCAAGCGCTACATGTGGACACTGCAACAGCTATACCAAACCACAACAGTGCACTACAGCCACAGATGCTGGTCGCCGACTGTGGCCCGTATTAGTTACAACACGCAACTGAACGTCGGAGGTTTCAAGCGTCGACTTTAGGTTACAATATCTCCGGATATAATTAACATTTTACAATGCAACAAACGGCACCGATTACGTATTCGTTTATATGTTCAAATGCGCTAACAAAACTAACGTGTTTCCATTTTAAAAACGTAGTTTTGTGTTAAAAAACATACTTCCGTGCATTTTTGTATGGTTTCTATTACACAATTACACTAGCCCCTCTCCTCACGTTTGGTCTGTGGAATCGGTTAGTCAGTATTTGATGCGGTTTACGAAATATATCCAGCGGTAATGTTAGGTGACTCACCCTGTATACTAGAAATATCTGTTCTGTCGGACGTCGTCATCGAAGTAAGTCACATACCTTACGTCAGTACATAGACGTCGACATCTATACTCTAGGAACCACTAGGCAGAACATAGCACATGGCACGCCCATTATACCAGTATTAAGGATATCTTCCGCTCCATTCGCGGACGGTGCAGGGGAAGAACGATTGCTTACACGTTTCTGCGAGCACTGTAATTAGTCTGATATTATCTTTCTGATCCTTACGGGACAGATACGTAGCGCGCTGATGTATAATCCTACAGTACTCACGTAAAACTGGTTATTGAACTTCTGTTGGTAGGCTTTCGTGGGATTGCTGCCGTTTATCTAACAATGTTGGCCATTATACTTTTTTAGCATACCCGTACTGCTCTCCGATGGGTTAAACTAATCTGTAGCTGTTCTTGCCAAACTTTTTTGTATACGTCAATGGTGCTCTGTTAATTATTTTACAAATGAATGGTGGAGTGGTTACGTTCATACAAAACTAACTGCTGTCTTATTGTAGACAAATGTCACTGTTACTTAGACAACGGTCCTCGACGTCTTGATTCCCAAGTTTCATGTATGGATGGTATTGTTTTAAACAAAATGTCCAGCATAAAGTAGGGCAGTGTAAATGTGTTAGATATTAATACAGAAAACAATGTGCACAGTAAAATATAAATAACGCTTGCCGTGACGTCCGCTTTTTAACAATGCCTCCCACGGATATTACGCTCATCATCATTAGAGTCACGTTATTTCACTCATATTTCAGAATTGCTAAATGGTGTCTAATTGTAATTACGATTGGTTATTCGTTTACCAACTGTGCTTCACAGCAGATTGATGTATAAATGATTTCTGGCGTTAATTAACAGCAAGCATCAGTTGTATCTAAATATCTTACAGTTAATATTCTGCTCATGGAAACTACTATAAGACAACGCTTTTCACTAATTACGTCAAGCGATTATATATAACAACTTTATTAGATAATTATAATAACGAAATTAATTTAGTATTGACACTTTGCTATGTATGTATTTTGTAATTAAATGTAAGCGTTCAGGACTGTTACGTAAATTCTGTTTGACCAGAACTGTTCTTATGGAGAGTCGACTGAAGGTTAAAAAGATTAGTAAGCATTAAATATTATCAGAAATTTTGGTGTTTTCTTCCTAACAATATCACCTCCATCAACTCCGAGAACACTTCACTTTGTGAAGCACTTTGTGTCGTTGTGCTAAAATGTACGTCTCTAATGAAGCAAAGGCAGTATTGAAATAGAATGCTGAAAAGTAATGCCTCCGAAATTTTTATGTGAAAGCTTAAAGTTTTTTAACATTCTACATCATTATTCTTCATGTCTACGTATTTATTTCTGAACATAGTCACCCAGGGGAAATGGTTCAAAAGGCTGTAAGCTCTATGGGACTTAACATCAGCCTCCTTGAGTTAGAACTATATAAACTTAACTAACCCAATGACATCACAAACATCCATGCACGAGACAGGACTCGAACCTGCGACTATAACAGCAGCGCGGTTCCGGATTAAAGTGATTAGTACCACTCGGCCACAACGGCAGGCACCCAAGAGACGAAAATATTTTTCCCAATGAGGAGATACATACAGCACAAATCTTTTTCATTCATGTCATCAAATTGTGTCGTCCTGTCTTCCTCAGTTGTGTGTAATATTACGGTACATCGATAATTTTTAAACACACACACACACACACGGCCCACAGAAAGAAAGAAAAAAATGCTTACACAAACAGATCACAGATACATCAAAAATTACATTCGAAATTTGGCACTAATCTTCAATCTATCGCAATAACATCTGACAGTCGGCAACACCGACCTAAACATTGCGCCGGCCACGGTGGTCTCGCGGTTATAGGCGCGCAGTCCGGAACAACGAGACTGATACGGTCGCAGGCTCGAATCCTGCCTCGGGCATGGATGTGTATGAAGTCCTTAGGTTAGTTAGGTTTAACTAGTTCTAAGTTCTAGGGGACTGATCACCTGAGATGTTAAGTCCCATAGTGCTCAGAGCCATTTGAGCCTAAACATTGCATCAAAACAATAGTTGAGTTCATAGTGCTGTGAAAGGTGGAAAAAAACATAAGTGGCATTTATAAGAAGAGGAACGACACCAAAAATCGAACAGAAGCGTAAAACGAGAGCTACTCGGAAAGTAAGGAAAGATACGTCGCGAAATGGAAACCACAGTGAAAATCAAAACTGTTTTACTTGCAACAGTTAGCTACAACTTACAGCTACTTATCTCCATAGTCGCCTATCCGACATACACGTTTGTCGTAGCGTTGTACCAACTTCACAATACCCTCGTTATAGAAGGTAGCCGCCAGTGCTTTCCGCCAATTCTCTACGCTGGCCCTACAGATCGTTGCCTGTGCAAAAATGTTGTCTTCATACCAGAGGTTCATGTGAGGAGAGATGAAACGCAGAGGGAGACAATTAGGGGCTGTAATTGTGGGTAATCAAACATTTCCAACTGAAAACGGTGCTGGAGCATCTTCATTGCCCCTGCAGAGTGCTGCTGAGAATTGTCTTGAAGAAGAAAATGCATGGCAGTTATGCAATGTTCCCTGTAGCTTCATGAGAAATTTCTCATCACGCCCTCGTAGTTGGCATTAAACACTATTGTTAAAGGTATCTTTATATGCCCCCTGTGTGCTCAGAACTAAAACGAACGACGTAACGCAATCGACGGCCATACTAGAGACACTGGGCTACTTAGCTGTGCAAAACTTCATCGGATGTTCATTGTGGTTCCCATTTCATGACCGATCGTTTCTAACTTTAGGAATACCTCTCGTATGTAGAAAATCGTCCACGCAGCCTGTAAGTACAATTCAAAATATTATTACATAATAGCAAAAACTCACAACCAGAACTATTTATAACCTATAGGATCATTGCCCAAAATGTAAACTAAATAGCTAAAATATGTACATGATGCAGGCTACTGAAGCTACCTTGCAGAGAGTAAATTCGAAACGCGGGTGACGCGAAAACTGTGATTCCTTCAGTTGTAGTCAGACGGTCCATAATGTAAAAATTATGAATTTACCGTAATATTATATGCAACTGAGAAAGAGAGGACTATTAAAATTGAAGATGTTAATAAAGCTATTCAGATTCCATAAGACAATACAGGGCATAAAATTGAAAAGAAAGGAACAGGGACGATTTAGTTCCCAATTACATTAATGTAGAGGTTAAAAACAGTTCTACAGTGGTACAAATTTCGAAATCAATTGCAGAACGATATTTGTTACTAAATGAAATTCAGATGCTATGTTAGAAAAAACAGTACCCAAACATGATGCTCCATGAGACTTATCTATAATAGGGACATGTCGTAGGAGACCCCATAGTTCTCATGATACCAATAGAAAAAACTGAATACAACACATAAACAGCAGTGAAACATTTACAAAACAGGCATCAACGGAAGGTAATGAATCTTACAGTAAGAAAGACCCAAAAATACATTTATATATTAAACGCGAAACCACAAAAACATCAGCACACGTTCCATCCACTATTAGTTAACCTAACAGAGATAGATCGACACGAAAAAGAAAAAATGCTCTTGAAAAAAGGTTTGAAATTTTGTACCAATAGCAAAACAAAAAAGTACATAGAAAATCTCATTGCAGAAACTGAACACATCCTTACACCTGAAGAACAACAAAATAATTGTGAAATGAACATAGGACTGACAGAAGACAAATGAAAAAGAAATAAAAGGCATAATAAAACCACCACAGCAAATACACAATAATAGTAGCCAAACAGAAGCAGACATCATGAAAAATGTAATATAAAAATTAACAAACAACAACATATTAATAACAAGAGAAGAAAAAGGGCATGTGACAGCACTAATGGACAAAGAGCAATACATCACAAAAACCAAGGAATACATAAATATAAACCCCATATAAATACTGAAGCCAGATCCAACTACACGTTTCCAGGCAAACATGAAAGGAACACTGAAAAACATTGAACACACACTCATAGACAAACAGAAATGCTACATAACACAGATAAACCCACGAGCACCAAAACGCCGCAGTCAACCAAAGGTATATAAAGACGGAATGCCAATGACACCTCTTATCAGCTTCAAGAATGACCTAATATATCACATAGCCAAACACTTCCAAAAGGTAATTATAAAACACCATCAAGTAGAAAACAACAGAACAGTGATAAACACAAGAAACCTAATAGAACACATACAGAGCTTACAGGTACCACATACAGCAGCATTGATTTCATTCGACATAGAAAATATGTGTACCTACATCCTTATCACAGAACAAAATCCTTCATCCTACGGCAACCTCACCACTGAATCAATAAGAGAAATAACAAATATTCTAAGACTGACAACCGAACAAAACTACTTCAGTTCGCCAATGAATATTACTTACAAAGTGATGGACTCCCCATGAGATCCCCAATATCAGGAACAGTAACAAACATTTTCATCAGTCACCTAGGAAATCAGATAGCTGAGAATATAACCACTAATGAAAGTTTAAAAATCATATATTGGTGCAGATATGTGAATGACATTATTTGCCTGGTATATGAACCAAGTGAGAAAACAGATAAACTCCACTTGGAAATCAACAAAGCTCGTCAGGACATAAAATTCACACCTGAGAAAGAAAAGAAAATCAAGTATATTTTCTTGGCATTACAACAAAAAACAAAAATGAGTAACATGTATTTAACATCATTAGAAAACCAACAGCCACATACGCAATAATACATTACACATCCAACTACCCCAACCACCAGAAACTTGTATCACTAAGACATCTATTACATAGATCAAACAGAATACCACTCAACTAGAGAAACGATGAAAAAAATGACTACAATCATACAAATAGCAAGGAACTGACCCAATCCAAAAATAAAATCACAAATACAAAACAAACATAACATTTCCAGAATGCAAGAGAACTCACAAGCTTCAAACTTACGAGCACACATAAGGACAACACCACACTGGAAAGAACAAGATAGTACACCATGACTTACACACATAAATTAACACAGGGAGTTGCAAACATCCTAAGGAGACAGGGGTTTTAAACAGCATATAAGAGTAGGCAAAACCACCAATCACACCTAACCCAACCAGTTACCAAGATGGACAAATTCCAGCAGTGAGGAACATGTAAACGTGAATGTCAAAGAAGTGATGCAGCATACATAGGCATGACATCCAGGAATTTTAAAACACGATACAAAGAACATATCAGGGGTTGGAAGTACGAAACAAGCCATTCCACCTTTGTACAACATTTAAAACGCCACAACCGTCATGTTACACCACGTAACAAGATATGAAAATAATGAGAATAAGGAACCATGACAAACATTCAAATGCATGAGAGCTTCCACATTGAGAAAGCCATCACTGAAAACAAACATGCCATAAATGAACAAACACACATCAACACAGTATCCGTAATGCACTTAATAAAAGAAATGATAAGATAAAAATCATCCCTCTCACACAACAAGGGAAAAAGAGTCTCTTTCCTTTGCGTACTGGACACGAACACACACAGCCCACATAAAGAAAGAAAAAATGTATACACAAGCAGATCACAGATACTTCAAAAATTACATTCGCAAGTTGGCAATAACATTCGTACTTTTGTAATACCAACTGACAGTCGGCAACACAAACCAAAGTATTGCATCAAAACAATTGTTCAGTCTATAGTGCTGTGTAATGTGGAAAAGGCGCAAGTGGCATTTATAAGAAGAGGGACGAAATCAAAAGTGGAACAGGAGGTAATACATAGAAAGTCTTCCATGCAAACCTGTAAATACAGTTAAAAATATTACTGCACAATAGAAAACCCACCACCAGAACTGTTTATAACCTATAGGTACATTGACCAAAATATAAATGAAATAGCAAAACTATGTACATATTCCAGGCCATTGCAGATGCCTTGCAGAGATTAAAGGAGAAATGCCTATGGCACGAATACTGTGTTTCATTCAGCTGTAGTCAGACGGTCTACAAAGTAAAAATTATCATTATAACGTAATTTTTCATTCACGTCTTTAGCAGTTCATACTGCATAATATATTATTAATTTCTTTTACAGATTTTTACATAATTTTTATAACTAATTAATACGGTGATCACCGTCGGTTGACTTTATTGATCGATGCCTCTGCACTTATGGGAAAACCATCGGAAACTCGCCTTCCGCAGCCGGTTTTTGAACGCTGGACAGCTGCGCATCGCCGGCCGAGGTGGCCGAGCGGTTCTAGGCGCTACAGTCCGGACCTGCGCGACCGCTGCGGTCGCGGGTTCGAATCCTGCCTTGCGCATGGATGTTTGTGATGTCGTTAGGTTAGTTAGGTTTAAGTAGTTCTAAGTTCTAGGGGTCTGATGACCTCAGAAGTTAAGTCCCACATTGCTCAGAGCCATTTGAACCATTTCTGAACAGCTGCGCATCATTGTCGCGTCATCTCGCAGCATGCAGAAACAAAACCACCGAGCATCACCTTTCTTATGATGAAGATATATACACATACAGTATAAACGAAAAAAGTGTTTTGGTTAGTTCACAATCACGGTTTAGCCACAGGTGTCACATTCTTGTTGTTTGTATATGTACTTTGTTTTGGATGTTACTTGTCCATCCATCACACTCCTCCTCCAGAGAGGTGAGACATATTACTTTCTTCCATATAAGTCTGGTGATATGACCGTGACGGAAAAATCATTGCAGTTCGAGGTCGTATTAAGGCTCCTTCTTTCCGTGTATCTATAGCAGATGCAACAGGAAAGAGGATAAATGGAAACAGCTTCAAATGAACCCTCCACCACACAACCGTAATGTGGCTTGCGGCTTAAAGATTTCCACGTAGCGTAAGGGAGGGGCTTATATCTCGACAGTTTAAGGGTTTCTTGCAAATTGGCACATTCTATACTTAAAAGGAACGTTGCTTTTAGGACGATGATGTGCCTCATAAGTCTTCGGTTGGCTTTCTTTCCACTTCATGTCACTGTTCACATCCGTTTCAACACGAGCTGGGTTGTTTAGAATGCGTCAAGAAACCTTACATTGGTTTACGTTGCCATATGTAACTTGATATTTCCAAAAAAGTTCTCAGAAAAACCCATCACTTACAGGAACTGCTCACTGCGATATTCAGTCGTACTGTTGAGGGTACTGATCTTGGCTCTTTCGTTTAAAACTGGTATCGTATAAGAGAACATATTCATTTGGTACTGACTCGTGCTTTTGGTTGACGGTGTCAAAATAAAGCAAAAAGCGTTTCTAAAAAACGGACCTTCACTTCTTGAAACTTTTGGCGGTGTCCAAGAATCCACGTCCAGCATTCCTCGTCATTTGTATTGTTTTCTTGACGTGTAGTATTTTCTAAATAAATCTGTAAAAAATCTGAAGCTGTGAAGTGGTGCGTTAATTTGCCGTGGGTCACTGCCTTTTCAGGGAATTTAATTTCCGCAGCCATTTTTTCTGGTGGCGTAACGGAGAGATTTTAATGTCCAAACTGTCAATACTCGTGCCTGTAAAGTCTCTGATGATTGAATTACTAGCAGTGGAGTGAAACCACAGATCGCGCACATGTGTTACATCCCGTTACAAAATTATAACAAGTCTTATACACCCCACAGAAATGGGATTTAGTGGTACTGAGGAAAACGTGGAACGGAGGTGCTCTGAGCACTATGAGACTTACCTTCTGAAGTCATCAGTCCCCTTGAACAGGTTGAACCTAACTTACCTAAGGAATTCAGACACATCCATGCCAGAGGCAGGATTCGAACCTGCGACCGTAGCGGTCACGCTGTTCCAGACTGTAGCGCCTAGAACCTCTAGGCCACTGCGGCCGGCGTGGAAGGGAGGAACAACCACTGTAACTTTCTTTTCGCACAACCTGCTTGTTTAACAATATATAATCATAAATTTGTTTTCCTTACAAATGTACAAAATAGTTGTGAAATGAATTAGCTTCTACACGAGAAATCAAAACAGGAACAACATGACAATAAGTACAAGGGTCCTGTCCGACTGCCCGACCGTTATTGGGTGGAACAGCGGTGTTAACTACCGCGCTGGACACAGTTTCCCTTATTCAGTGCTCTTTCGCAACACATGAAAACATATAAGCAAAATTGATGACAAGAGTGCTCCATTTATTCAAACAGGTGATGTAAAAAATTTCTTCCCCCTTTTTTATTCGGAAAATGTATGTCGAAAGGTTCGGGGAAAAGATGCGCATCTATGCTTAAAGGTTAAACAGATCAGGAAACAATCATGATGACGATAAGGCGTGCTCCAAAGCTAGCTACCTTTTCATTTCAATCAGAATCCAAGGTGCGACTGGATCCCAACCCGTCCATTTTGACAGTCTTATTCTGACTGTAGCCCTGGTGACATTAGGCTGGTAAGACGTCCAAAGTTAAATTGCTTCTCATTTATGAAGTCCGCTCTGAATGAACGTTTTAAAACCTTATGTATGGGCGCTTATTACAAGAGAAATCACTCGGCGGAACCACAAGATCTAGTTAAAAATACACCAAAGAAGTACAGGAACACATGTCTACGTACAACATGTATTTCGGATTATGTCAAATGCAATTACAGTTAATGAATTAAACCGGTTAACATATAAATCTAACCAAAAGACCACTGTTTGTTTAATGGCAACCTGTGCGTGGGTACAATAGTTCCGACTTTATTTCCGACCAGGAGCTGACTCATTAAGACATTGATGATCGGGTGTAAACTGGAAAGGAAGGTAAATATAAATTTTCAAACAACAACTAATTTCCAGTACAATACTACGGTCTATATTTACGACGAATGAGCTGATCGGGTAAAACTCTGAGGGGAAGATACAAACCAGAAAATAAATAGGAGATTGGGCAGACAATGAAACCAACCACCACGAGGGTTACAGAATGTTACTCCCCTTTATCACCAAGCAGTTCCACGGATCCACGGTGCGTAGCAGCGGTTACTGAGTGGTGCCGATGACATCCACATAGCAGTGGCAGCCAGGCCACGAGCGGTCGTCCGACAGCAACGTTGCCAACCAACCGACGTGAAGTCTGCTGCTTGTAGTCGACGCTGACCACGGCCAGTACTCCGGTATCTCTGCTCTGTGCAGGCCCTTGCGTAGCTCAAGGCTTCGGCCCCTCGGACCTCGTGAGAGCCTCTTTTCACGACGCTACAGCCAATCCCACAACTTGGTGCCTCACCCCTTCGGACCAGCGAATCCGAGTATATATCGCCAAGCAAAGAGCTTTTGAATACACAACCCACAGATAACAAGTCTTCCTCACAGATATCGATAACGGGGCCCCAAAAAGGATATTCGATACTACTCTTGAGCTATTGGCGCCAGACAGAACAGTCTATTAACCTCCTGGCACCACGACTCAATTACAATATTCCTATCATTCTTTCCGAATTGGTAGACTGACATCAACGGAAATGATAACGCTTTCCAGAAAATGTAGTGGCTAATGGAAGTTTTAAGAGCTACAGTGAATTTACTTATGTGACCAGACATTTAAGTTCCTATTAAAGCCATTTTCTGATATCATACTTTTTCCTAGTAACAATACGAGGCTCACAACAAGAATGATATCTTGAAGGAAATAAAAACAGTCCCTCCCCGAAAGTGAACGTTAAATGTTCTTACATCATCCTTCCGTAATCAATGAAAAACGAGAAAAACATATCTCCAAAATCATGATCGAACGGTAAATCAGCATCCGCTTCTTGCAGTCACCGCAAGAAACTTTAAATGAAGTTACATGGCGCAAATTATAATATTAACAAACGTTATATATAAGTAAATAGATTAAACGCTCGAATATCCGCGTTAGTCCTTACCTATGACTACGCGAATAACAGGAAAACACAGCCCGTACTTATCATATTTTTACAGAAGTCTGTTGTTTGCTGTAAAACGTACTACTGAAACGTCCCCTTAGAAAAATTAATGAATGACTGTGCTGGTAAACCTCTTACGTCATTTAATTTTCAAACAGCTGAGCAGAACTGAACGTAGTCAGACATTTCGCTCTTTACCTATTCTGATCAACACTAAACTGACACACAATATTTTTAGGGCAACACAATCTGACTTTCAATAATGCCTACAAAAGAATGGCCCTGACTAACATTAACCTATACCTTTAGTCAATCACCTCACAAAAATCTTCTTACTCGACCTACTGCAATACAATGAGCGCCACTACTGCCAGCTAAATAAAAGATTCAAACTACTGAAGGCACTAACTATTGATAGGTATAGTTAGCAAATAAAAGATTTTGATAGACAACAAACAATGTATTTACCTTAATAGTGTTCAAAAGTCATTGTATATATCAGTTCGTGACATCCAGTCTTACAAATTTACTGACTCTGATGGACACCCGTCCAGATCATCCGCTCTCAAAACTCCGCCATCTCTCTCCCCAAATCCACCACTGCTGGCGGCTCACCTCCAACTGCGCAAAGCTCTGCGCTGTTGGCAGCCACCTGCCAAACACTACAATAGCAAATTCCACCAATGCAAACTAGCCACAGACTGCACACGGCACAGTCCATGATTTTCATACAGAGCACTGCGTGACGTTACTAACAAAAAACCTGAACAGCCTACTTACAATCTATACCCTTCATGAATCACTTACAACACAAAAATCTTCGTTACTCAAACTACTGCAATACACCGAGTACCAATACTGCCAGCTAAATAAAAGATTCTAACTACTGATGGCACTACCTACTGACAGGCATATAGTTAGCAAATGAAAGATTTTGGTAGATAACAAACAATGTATTTACCTTAATAATGTTCAAGGGTCATTCGTGACATCGAGTTAAACAAAATTCCTTTTTCTGGCGGACACACATCCTGATCGTCCCCTCATATTAACATCTCAGAACTCTGGCATCTCTCTCCAGACATCCACCACTGCTGGCGGCTCACCTGCAACTGCGCAACGTTACGTGCTGTTGACAGCTAACTGCCCCACACTACAATAGCAAATTCCAACAATGCAAACCAGCCACAGACTGCACACAGCACAGCCAGTGATTATCATACAGAGTGCTACGTGACGTTACCAACATAAAAACTTGAACAGCCTACATACATAGCCGCCATGCTCCCCACAAAAAAATTTACAAATTGTTTTGGGCAGTGGCCAATACAGATTTGAAAAAAATTGCATAATCACAATAACAAAGATATGAAATGCACACACTTACTGATACATTATTGGTCAAAAGCCAAAATTTTCTCACAGTCCATAAAGACAGTCCTAATCATTCATCACAGTATTAATAACAGTTTGATTTTTATGCACAAATTCCGAGCAGTCAATGTACTTACCTCGTAATAAACAAAAGCGAAATGCTATGGATATAGATATCGTACCTATTACGTAGAGTACCATGTCAAGAAAGTAGTATACTGTAATGTATTGTTGTGCAACGAAAAAGGCTGTCTCATTGTAGCTATACCGCAAAAGTTACTACTAAAACATGTTATACTTTCCAGAAGAATTCAGAAAAACTGTGCAGATATAAAACAGATACACCGCAAAAGCAACAATGTAAATTGTGTCACACATTAGTAGCGTCGTGATATAAACGTGTGGCGGTCAAAGAAACCAAATGCTAAGTCACCTTTAATCTCACATAAAGTACTTTAAATCCAGAATGTATTCTCAAGTAAACCAAAATGTTGCATTAAAATCTCGTTAGCAGTACTGGTATATGTTCTAGGTATGTGAGCCCTATAGTCGTTACGTAATCGTACAACTAACAAGGAAGAATGTACACACACTCAATAACACTGTGTCGTCTGTTCACTATAACAATGCATTCGTAATTACTGTCTCAATATGTTCCCTAGGTTCTACACCTGATAGTTCATTTTAAAACATAGTTGCATGTTAATAGTTTCTAAGTGTGACAAAGAGTACTAGTGACGTGAAGTGAAAAATTTTATAGCAAAGACTAAGTTAAAAAACAGATTATATCTCAGTAAACGGTTTAACATGTGAAATGTGGTTAAATCCTTTACTCTTCATAGAACTCAGAGTTTCAACTTGAACGCAATTATCATGAGGTATACGTCGGTATAGAATACAGGAATTTTTGTCAAGGCTAGCGTCTATGTTATTTTTTTCCCGGCCAGCCGGCGCACGTGGCTGTCTGCAGTGCGAGTCATTGTCTGTTTCTTTGTTGGCGTGCGTCATTATTAGGGTTAGTAGACCTAACTTCTACAAATTCACCTTGTCGAGAGTGCCCTGCCCTGTTTGAATCCCGCCAGTTCTGAAGGAATTCAGGTCTGTCGTTTTGTCGGTAGTTTACATAGTTTCTTGTTTGTTGGTCAAGTGGTGGAGAATTTCTCACGGAATCGTAACTGCGCAGTGGACCGTCTGAAGTCTGAAGTCTGAAGTTATTCTGTCTTCCTTGATAATAATTATTTTGGTTCTCTATTGTCTGTTTCTCTCATTGTCTCTGTGATTGCCATTACCGTGGAGAGGTGAACTTTCCCTGTAATTAGTACTACTCTGCCCATGGTTTTAATACGGGTGATGTCTGCTTTCGTCACGATTTACGTTGTAAGAATAGCCTTGTCGTGTCCAGTTATTACTTCTTTCATCGCGGAATTGTGACGGATGTGACCTGTAACTGTTGTGCTCCTGTTTTCGCGTTCAAATTCGTGATTCTGTAAGGCATTTTCATGACGCAAAAAAGTAGGGTGAAAATGCTCACAAGTTTGCGTTTTTTACGTCATTGCAGACTTTTCGACATATATATTCGATTTTAAGTAACTCTGCAGTTAAACCTTCACGTGTTTGTTCAAGCGTTTGTTCCACTGAGTCTAACTTGTGAAACTGTTGCTGTGTTTGTCTCTGGTGTTGTTTCATTTGTTGCATTAATTGCAATAATAGCGTATGAGTGTCTGGAATCTGTTTCTCTATGCTTCTTGGCAGTACATTTTCACCGGCAACATTCACATTTTGACAAGCAGAAAATGTGTCTCGACTCATTTGAGAAAACTGTGAGGACCCATACCTGAATCTACAGTATTTGCAAGATTGTGTCCTGTCATTTCGGATTCCTGAGGCGAACTGTTGCCGACCGATCGATCGATAATGCTTCGCTGTTCACTAATTGTTTCACTGTCTTCACCATTATTTACCGCCAGCTCCATTTCCCTATGCACAGTTACCAAATTAATATGTTGAACATTAGTTAATTCATTACACGGTGGTGAAGATACACTGCTATCGTCTTCACTGTCATTTCTCAGTTTACTTTGGAGGCTAGTATTACGTTTTTCACACGCCATAATTGTCACAATGTTTCACACGATAACACAGAAAAGCACAATTGGAAGAGTAAAATAAGAAAACACATTAACAAAGCACTGAAAATAATATCTAGTTAGTTGCAAGGGCAGCTGAAAACCATTGTTCATGAAAATCACGACACCTCGTAAGCTAAAACTGACTCAGTTGCATCTACCGATTCGGTTACGCAACTTGCAGAAACTCAGGAAAAATTAAAGGACACAGTAGATACGATATCAACACAAATGGACGCTCTGAAACTTGGTTCAGAAAAACACACTGAGGAAATCAGTTCGCTATCGGAGAAAGTAGCGGATCTTTCGGATCGCGTTCCGCGAATGTCAGTGCTACGTTACGTTACCAACGTAAAAACCTGAACAGCCTACTTACACTACATGACATATGTGAAAGAGTATTGCATTACTTACGAGTCCCTAACCAGCAACTGACAACTTATTCAAACAATTACACTTGTCGTTATATTTCAGTATCACTCGGCTCCATTTCGTGGTTGTAAAGTACCCGTCCAGCTATTCTGTTTCTGTTTTCTATAGAATTTTTTCATGATGACGGCAGTGTGATATCATCTGTGCAACCAAATTAATTCCACCTTACCTACTGTAATTTTCAGTGCTTTTTTGTGCATAATAATCAGTTTCTTTGTCGTCTCGTCGGCGCTTTCTACCTGTACCGAAGGCACTTCGTTCACTACATCCACATCACTTATCTGCTCAGTCCTGATTCATAGGCGTCTATAAATAACCAATCTCGAATGTTTCCGTCATCTATAACTTTTCTACCGGAAATTTATAATGTGAACCGAAATATCTGTACTAATTATGACAGAATGATTCATGCATCGTTTCCTATTCGTATTATTGAAAATCCACGAGATTATACTGTTAATCTGCCGTCTAGATAATCAGTACTTGAAAAAATATTTAAAGAAACCATAAGCAAGTGAAAGGGTATCCAGTGGCATGGAGAATTTTTATTGGATTCGTAGAAGGGAAAACCGCAACGTGATCCTAGTAATGGCTCACGAGGTATTGAAATTTTAATTAAGCTGGTCGAGCGTAGATTTCGAATACCCTAAGCCAGTGGGCGGTGCTGACCGCGAAACGTAAGTCTTCTGTGCGTGGGCTCACTGCCATTTCTCGAAAATTAGACGGTTGGCGGATGGGTACGTTTCCTAAACCAAAAACGCTATGAAGCATCCAGCAGCGGACACCTCTTCTTTCTAAACAGTTGGACGAATCCACAGTAACAAGTAGGGGCGGAGAATGTTAGGAATTGGAGCGCTTAGCAGACACGTAAAATTCTGGGAGATACCATTTTGTAAGCGTCTCATTTAGAAGTAACAATGGAAGGTATTCTAATATCTAAAACATCCACAATTGTTGAAGGTAGTAGCATGACGTCATTTTCGCCCTGGTGGGGCAGCAGAGAGGAGGACGCAGTTGTTCAAGAGAACGCGCATGGAATCTAAAGCGGGTAGACGTATCGGGAGGCGGCTCCAGGGATAAGGCAAAATAAACTTTCTCTAAGATCTTCTTGCAGAAAATAAGTAGTCGTTAGTCAATCCTTAGTGATTTTGTTTGTTTTTATTTTTCTTTGTGAGGATTTGATGATCTCAGGCAATTCGTAAAGCTTTTGCTAGTCACGTCGTCATTGCTACCATGCAAGTAAGAGCCGCGCGGAGTAGCTGCGTTTCGCGCTGCTCCCTCCTTCGGGCTTAGGTGTGGATGTTGTCCTTATGTTATGGATGCTAGATTAAGTAGTGTGTAAGCCGAGACACCGATGATCTCAGCAGTTTGGTCCCATATGCACTTACAACCACCAAGCATGCAAGTAAGTGGGTTGTCTTCAATATTCCACAGTGTTCTGCATCAGTATTGTTTAATTAGCGTCGTTGTTACCCATTTGGTTGAGGCAGGGAAGACTTTCGCCATTTGTTTTCTTTGCCAAAATCCAGCATTTCCAAAACCATCCTGCCGGTCTGCCCTATCAATAACAGCTTAGGGCTACAGTTGAGAGTAGGGTGGTGAAGATAATGATTGTGCCTTCTGGTGCAAGTAACCTGTGTAGCCTATCCGTAGTTGCGGACCGAGAGGCTAAATTTACGTTCGCGCGTGCATTGTGCATTCTGATAAGATCAGCTGCTATTTTATAAAAATTCTGTAATGCGTGCGCATACACGAAACTGGAGGACACCGGCCCTTGACAATATATCAAGATTTTACCAGCTTTGTCTGTAGATTATTTACGAGGCTAGCCACTTCCGCAAAGTATTAGGTTCAGAGTAATTTCGTACGCAGATTACACAGGCTGGGGAGGAACGTGCCAAAAAGCTGACCTGTTGGTGAGTAAGATAATTTGACAGTTGTGGATGATGTGTTTGGACGTAACCTTTGCTGAAACAGAAAGGAAGTTCTGCTAAGCCTTCAGAAACGAGACTCGATTTTGTAATCACAGGAATAAAATCCTTCTAAAACATTCAGTTTGTTTCCATATCCTGTTGTAGGTATACTGAATGGGGGGGAGGGGGAGGAGAGGGGTTGGGGAAGGAAAGGAAAGGGAAGGGTTGGCAGGCACCAGCTGCAGCGAGACACTGGGTGGAATCAGCAGCGACGAGTGAAAATGTACGCTGGGCAGGAGTAGAGCCCAGGATCTCCAGCCTGCTAAGCAGGTGCATCAACCATTGCATCTTCTGGGACACAAAAGCCGTACATAAGCGACTCCGTTGGACCAGAGGACCCAGTCCATTCCTTGTAAACACAGCACACACCACCATGTAATCACCACCAACTATTAAAGGGCCTTGTTGACAACTAGGACCCATGGTTTCGAAGGGTCTACGCTACATTCAGTCCTGCCAAAAGCTCTTACCAAGTAAAACCATGCCAAGGTTTCCAGTCGTCTAGGCTCCCACCGATATATTAATGAACACAGGGGAGGCGCTGCAGTCGATGCCATGCTGTTTTCAAAGGTACTTGTTAGCAAAGGCACTCGTGTCAGTCGTCTACTGCCATAGTCCATTAATGCCAAATTTGGCCGCACTGTCCTAACGGATGTATTAGTCATACGTCTCACATTGATTTCACGGATTGTTGATTTTGTGCTACGAGTGACCACTCTACTCGAACAGCGCTGCTCTCAGCCGTTAAGTGAAGGCCATCGGCCACTATGTTGTCCCTAATGAGATGTGATGCATACAATTTAGTTTTCTCAGCACACTCTTGACATAGCAGATCTCGGAATATTCAATTCACTAACAATTTCCGAAATAAATTGTCTTGTAGCCGTCACTGCCAAATGTAGATGTTGGTGTCCAGTGGAGGAATGTTGGACAGGGAGGGAAACTGTCAGGATGCGCCGTATTAAAACTCGTCCGTGATCTTGAAGTGTTTTATTATTACCAGCTACAGAGCCACGCTACTCTCTGTCTGTGTTACAGGGTCCTGTGATGCAGAGGACGGCACTTCCCTGTCTGCAAAACAGTTTGGGGCGGAAGAGCTACAACAATGATCCGTGCAACATACTGCGGCGTGCCGGCCGTGTACAGGAGCGGTGTTTTGACGACGTCAGGAAGCGCCGGCAGCTGACTTAGCAGCCTTCGCCTCGGGATGCCTCTGGCGTCTGTTGAGAACCAACAAGACTGCCCGCGGTAGCGAGCTCTCGAGTGGCTGGCTACTGACAACGCGTTGACCTCAGAACAAGCCCAGCCGTCCAGTGGAACTACCGCAATTGAATCCCCCCCATTACAAATCTATGCACCTCTGTTTGGTTAACACGCCGCTCCGAGTCACGTACGGATAACACCTAGATTTGGACAGTGGGCCCCTTCTGCCTGTAACTAGTGCAATGCAAACCGCTACGTTTGCTCTTTTCAACGGTTCGACGGCCCTGTGGCATCTATTCGCTACCGATAGTTAGCATAACTTACTGTCAACAGGCCTACACCTGGCTGTAACTTGTGCGCTCAGAAATATTGCACCAAAGCTAACTCTCCTTTCTTGAATGGTGCTGCCGCTACAGTCCCATGCGCCATTCGAGATCAGAGTCTGTTAATTTCTGTCGTGCGACCATACACTTCACTGGAACATGGATTTTGTTGTTTGCGTCCGCAGTCTTATGACTGATTTGATGAGACCCGCCATGAATTCCTGCGCCAACCTCTTCCTCTCAGAGCAGCACTAGAAATCTATGTCCTCAATTATTTGCTGGATTTATTCCGATCTCTGTCTTCCTCTACAATTTTTACCCTCTTACGACTCCCTATAGTACCATGAAAGTTATTTCCTGATATCTTAACAGATGTCCTATCATCCTGTCCCTTCTCCTTGTCCGTGACGTCCACCTATTCCTTTCCACTCCAATTCTGTGCAGAATCAGCTCATTCCTTATCTTATCAGTCCACCTAATTTTCAACATTAGCCACAGCACTACATCTCAAATCCTTCGATGCTCTTCTGTTCCGGTTTACCGATAGTTAATGTTTCAGTACCATGCAATGTAGCTTTCCAAACACATTCTCAGAAATTTCTTCTTCCTTTTATGGCCTACGTTTGAAATTAGTAGATTTATCTTGGCCAGGAATGCCCTGTTTGCCAGAGCTAGTCTCCTTTAGGTAACCTTGTTGCTATATCTGTCACTGACAATCTTGCTGCAAAGGTAGTAGAATTCCTTAACTTCATCTACTTCGTGACTATCGATCCTCATGTTAAGTTCCTTGCTATTCTCATATCTTTTACCTCTCATTACTTAGGTATTTCTTCTATTTACTCTCAATCTCTAATACTCTATTAATTACACTGTTAATTCCATTCAGCAGATTATGTAATTCTTCTTCACATTCAACCAGGATACCAATGTCATCCTTTCAGCGTGAATTTTAATTCCACTCCTGAGGCTTTCTTTTATATCCATCATTGGTTCTTCGATGTAAGGTGGAACAGTTGCGGCGAAAGACTATATTCCTGTTTTACATACCTTATATTTCCGAGCACTTCGTTCTTGGTAGTTCACTCCTATTATTTCCTGTTGCCATTTCTACAAATCATGTATTACACGTCTCTCCCTATAGACTGCCCCTGTTTTTCTCAGAACTTGGAACATATCGCAACGTTTTACATGTTCGAACACTTTTTCCCGGTCGACAAATCCTATTAACTTGTTTGAATTTTTCTTTGTTTTGCTCCCATTGTCAACCACAACGTCAGTGTTTCGTGTCTGGTACCTACACCTTCCCTAAAGCAAAACTGATCGTCATCTAACAAATCCCCAATTTTCTTTTCCATTCTTCTCTATATTATTCTTGCCGGCAACTTGGATGCAATAGCCGTTAAGCTAACTGTACGACAGTTCTCGCTCTTGTCAGCTGTGCAGTCCTTGCAACTGTGGGGATGATATTTTTCCGAAAGTCGGAAGATATCCAGCCAGACTCATACATTCTACACAGTAAACTGAATAGTGGTTTTGTTGCCGCTGCCGAAATGATCTTAGAAACTCTGAGGGAATGATATCCTCCTCTTCTGCCCTGTTTGGTTTAAGTCCTCCAAAACTCTATCAGATTATGGTTCCAGTACTGCATCCCTTATTTCCTCTAAGTCGAATCCTCTTTCTTTTTCTACCACACCAGACAAATCCTTCCCCTCATAGATGCCTTCAATGTACTCTTTCTACCTATCCGCTCTCTCCTCTGCATTTAACAGTGGGATTCCCGTTGGGTTTTTAATATTACAACCCTTCCCTTCTTTGTACGTTGATTCTTTTCTACTAGCTTTTAGACTTAAGCGTACTCTTCATCACTACCAAATTGTGATCTGAGTCTATATCCGCTCCTGGGCATACCTTATAGTCCAGTATCTGATTTCGGAACCTCTACCTGACCATGATGTAATGTAACTGAAGTCTTCCCATACCACCCATCCCTTTACATGTATTCCTCTTACTTTTGTGATTCTTGAACAGAGCATTTTCTATAACTCTCTGACATTTGTTACAGAAGCCAATTAGCCTTTCTCCTCTCTCATTCCTTGTCCCGAGCCCATATTTTCCTGTAACCTTTTCTTCTACTCCTTACCCTACCACTACATTCCACTCCTCCATGACCGTTAGATTTCCATCTCCCTTATGTACTGTATTACCTTTTCAATATCCTGATATACTTTCTCTGTCTATTGACCTTCAGCTTGCGACATTGGTATGTATACATGAACTATTGTTGTCGCTGTTGATTAGCAGTCGCTTCTGATAAGAGCAACCCTATCGCTGAACTGTTCGCAGTAACAGATTCTCTGCCCTACGTTCCTATTCGTAACGAATCTTACAGCCATTGTACCATTTTCTGCTGCTGTTGATGTTACCCTATAATGGTCTGACCATAAATGCTTGTCGTCTTTCCATTTCACTTTACTGACCTATCTGTAGATTGAGCCTAAGGATTTCGCTTATCAGATTTTCTAGCTTCCCTATCACATACACGCCTCTGACATTCCACCCTCCGAATCGTAGAACGTTATTGTTTCGTTGGTTATTTAATCTTTTCCTTATGGTTGCCTCCCGTTTGGCAGCCCCTCCCAGAGGTCTGAATGGGGGACTGTTCCAGAGCCTTTTTCCGATGGAAACATCGTAACGATTTTTCAATTACAGGCCACACGTCCTCTGGCTACACTCTTGGGTGTTTAATGAAGTGCTTTCCATTGTCTTCTGCAAACTCATGTCGTTACCAGTGCTGATTCTTCTGCCACACGCTAATACCAGAATTACATTTTTTTTAGAGGTGATAGTTTTCAAAATTTTTGAATTGCAGGCATTCAAGAGAGATATTTTATACATACCGTGAGAACTTTTCCTTCCAGTTCAGATGCTCATTCACGATTTTGCAAAGAACTTTTCATCTTTTAATAAGGCTTCTGGTACCAACGAGTACGGCGTAGTTAGCTTACATAAAAATTCGCTGACGCATTTTCACTGTGGTATGAGGAACCCCCATGTCATCTCGGGGTTCATTTGAGAATCAGTTTTGGTGTCTATCTTGATACTGAACTGAGGTTACCAACAGACCTGATGTGGAAGAAGCCGTGATGGTATTGAAAGTGCTCAGTCGCAGCTGGATGTCATCAGAATAAACACGATAGGTACACGAATGTAACACAGATAACGTACTGATATACAATGAGGAGAGCAACAGACATGTTATACAGAGCGTGAAAGCAGTTAGTCACTATCCAGATTTCATGGAGTCAGTAGAAGATTGATTGGCTGTGGCTTTAGGAGCAGTCCATACACCAAGTATTTTTGGACGAATCCATCTGCCCGCAGATATGAGACTTCCAAAACTGTATACACTTGTATCTCTTTAATGAATCATGTGCTCATGAAACATGGCATTGTCTGTTATTGCAAGTGATCTCATAGTTTATTCAAATGATTGCTATCATGACTGGGAGTGGTGACATGCTGAACTCATCATGCTCAGAAAGAGACCTTCACGGCATTTATTCGCCTCAGCGGCACTCTAACAATATTGATAATAATGACAATTTAACTCTGAGACAGATAAATTTTGTACCCGTGGTCTAGGGGTAGCGTCTTTAATTCATAATGAAAACGTTTTCGGTCCCGGGTTCGATCCCCACCACTGCCTAAATTTTGATAAATAATCAGCATTGGCGGCCGAAGACTTCCGGCATAAGAAGTCAGCCTCATTCTGCCAACGGCCTTGTCAAAGTGGGCGGAGGAGCGGGTATAGGTTCAGGGCACTCTCTTGTCCCAGGGGTAGGAAAATGGCCCTAAAGGCGGAAGAATCAGCAATGATCAACGACATGAGGATGCAGAAGGCAACGGAAACTACTGCATTACAGACACATAACGTGTATCCACAGGACATGTGGCCTGTAGTTGAAGAAGTGTCATGATGATCTCTCCATTGGCAAAAGATTCCGGAATAGTCCCCCATTCGGATCTCCGGGAGGGGACTGCCAAGGGGAAGGTTACCATGAGAAAAAGATTGAATAATCAACGAAAGGACAATGTTCTACGAGTCGGAGCGTGGAATGTCAGAAGCTTGAACGTGGTAGGGAAACTAGAAAATCTGCAAAGGGAAATGCAAAGGTTCAATCTAGATATAGTAGGGATCAGTGAAGTGAAGCGGAAGGAAGACAAGGATTTCTGGTCAGATGAGTATCGGGTAATACCAACAGCAGCAGAAAATGGTATAACAGGTGTAGGATTCCTTATGAATAGGAAGGTAGGGCAGAGGGTCTGTTGCTGTGAACAGTTCAGTGACCGGGTTGTTCTAATTAGAATCGACAGCAGACCAACACCGACAACGATAGTCCAGGTATACATGCCGACGTCGCAAGCTGAAGATGAACAGATAGAGAACGTGCATGAGGATATTGAAAGGGTAATGAAGTATGTAAAGGGGGACGAAAATCTAATAGTCATGGACGACTGGAATGCAGTTGAAGGGGAAGAAGACAATGTTACAGAAGAATATGGATTTGGGATAAGGAATGAAAGAGGAGAAAGACTAATTGAGTTCTGTAACAAGTTTCAGCTAGTAATAGCAAATACCCTGTTCAAGAATCACAAGAGGAGGAGGTATACTTGGAAAAGGCCGAGAGATACGGGAAGATTTCAATTGGATTACATCATGGTCAAACAGAGATTCCGAAGTCAGATACTGGATTGTAAGGCGTACCCAGGAGCAGATATAGACTCAGATCACAATATAGTAGTGAAGAAGAGTAGGCTGAAGTTCAAGACATTAGTCAGGAAGAATCAATACGCAAAGAAGTGGGATACGGAAGTTCTAAAGAATTACGACATACGATTGAAGTTCTCTAGCGCTATAGATACAGCAATAAGGAATAGCGCAGTAGGTTACACAGTTGAAGAGGAATGGATGTCTCTAAAAAGGGCCATCACAGAAGTTGGGAAGGAAAACATAGGTACAAAGAAGGTAGCTGCGAAGCAACCATGGGTAACAGAAGAAATACTTCAGCTGATTGAAGAAAGGAGCAAGTACAAACATGTTCCGGGAAAATCAGGAATACAGAAATAAAAGTCGCTGAGGAATGAAATAAATAGGAAGTGCAGGGAAGCTAAGACGAAATGGCTGCAGGAAAAATGTTAAGACATCGAAAAAGGTATGATTGTCGGAAGGACAGACTCAGCATACAGGAAAGTCAAAACAACCTTTGGTGACATTAAAGGCAACGGTGGTAACATAAAGAGTGCAACGGGAATTCCACTGTTAAATGCAGAGGAGAGAGCAGATAGGTGGAAAGAATACATTGAAAGCCTCTATGAGGGTGAAGATTTGTCTGATGTTATAGAAGAAGAAACAGGAGTCGATTTAGTTCAAATGGCTCTGAGCACTATGGGACTTAACATCTGTGGTCATCAGTCCCCTAGAACTTAGAACTACTTAAACCTAAGGAGCCTAAGGACATTACACACACCCATGCCCGAGGCAGGATTCGAACCTGCGACCGTTGCAGTCGCGCGGTTCCGGACTGAGCGCCTTAATCGCGAGACCACCGTGGCCGGCAGGAGTCGATTTAGAAGAGATAGGGAATCCAGTATTAGAATCGGAATTTAAAAGGGCTTTGGAGGACTTAAGGTCACATAAGGCAGAAGGGATAGATAACATTCCATCAGAATTTCTAAAATCATTAGGGGAAGTGGCAACAAAACGACTATTCACGTTGGTGTGTAGAATATATGAGTCTGGCGACATACCATCTGACTTTCGGAAAAGCATCGTCCGCACAATTCCGAAGACGGCAAGAGCTGACAAGTGCGAGAATTATCGCACAATCAGCCTAACAGCTCATGCATCGAAGCTGCTTACAAGAATAATATACAGAAGAATGGAAAAGGAAATTGAGAATGCGCTAGGTGACGATCAGTTTGGCTTTAGGAAAAGTAAAGGCACGAGAGAGGTAATTCTGACGTTACGGCTAATAATGGAAGCAAGGCTAAAGAAAAATCAATACACGTTCATAGGATTTGTCGACTTGGAAAAAGCGTTCGACAATATAAAATGGTGCAAGCTGTTCAAGAATCAGAAAAATGTAGGGGTAAGCTATAGGGAGAGACGGGTCATATACAATATGTACAAGAACCAAGAGGGAATAATAAGAGTGGACGATCAAGAACGAAGTGCTCGTATTAAGAAGGGAGTAAGACAAGGCTGTTGCCTTTCGCCCCTACTCTTCAATCTGTACATGAAGGAAGCAATGATGGAAATAAAGGAAGGGTTCAGGAGTGGAATTAAAATAAAAGGTGAAAGGATATCAATGATACGATTCGCTGATGACATTGCTATCCTGAGTGAAAGTGAAGAAGAATTTAATGATCTGCTGAACGGAATGAACAGTCTAATGAGTACACAGTATGGTTTGAGAGTAAATTGGAGAAAGACGAAAGTAATGAGAAGTAGTAGAAATGAGAACAGCAAGAAACTTAACATCAGGATTGATGGCCAAGAAGTCAATGAAGTTAAGAAATTCTGATACCTAGGCAGTAAAATAACCAATGACGGACGGAACAAGGAGGACATCAAAAGCAGACTCACAATGGCAAAACAGGCATTTCTGGCCAAGAGAAGTCTACTAATATCAAATACCGGCCTTAATTTTAGATAGAAATTTGTGAGGATGCACGTCTGGAGTACAGCATTGTATGGTAGTGAAACATGGACTGTGGGAAAACCGGAACAGAAGAGAATGTGGTGCTACAGACGAATGTTGAAAGTTAGGTGGACTGATAAGGTAAGGAATGAGGAGGTTCTGCGCAGAATCCGAGAGGAAAGGAATATGTGGAAAACACTGTTAAGGAGAAGAGACAGGATGATAGGACATCTGCTAAGAGATGAGGGAATGACTTCCATGGTACTAGAGGGAGCTGTAGAGGGCAAAAACTGTAGAGGAAGACAGAGATTGGAATACGTCAAGCAAATAATTGAGGACTTAGGTCGCAGGTGCTACTCTGAGATGAAGAGGTTAGCACAGGAAAAGCAATCGTGGCGGGCCGCGTCAAACCAGTCAGTAGACTGATGACCAAAAAAAAAAGATAAAGTTTCAATTAAAACTGATCTATTTTGCCTTTTGCCAAACAGACGTCGTAAGAGACACCGTATAGTTATAAAAATATCTCACAATGAGAATGACACATCACGTTCTTCTTTCACACATTTAAGAAACATTTTAAAATTTTGTAAACATGAATTTTAAATCCGATAAAGAGATTGAGAAACAATATTAAGAGAATTAAGAAGTTTGCCGTCGCGGTGGCCGAGCGGTTCTAGGCGCATCAGTCCGGAACCGCGCGACAGCTACGGTCGCAGGTTCGAATCCTGCCTCAGGCATGGATGTGTGTGATGTCCTTAGGTTTAAGTAGTTCTAAGTTCTAGGAAACTGATGAACTCAAATGCTAAACAACAATATTCCGTTATCCAATAGGTGACTTAATAAAATTCCCAATTCTTACATAAAATATGAAAACAGTAACAGTATTAAATGGCAATGCAAAGAAATATCACATACGGTTAATATTCACGTTTTGACGTAAGGTGATCACCTTGAATTTAGCCTAGACATCGCGTGGATTCCTGATTCACCTCAGTTGTGTACTCTAAAAAAACGACAGGGTAAAAATGGAAACCATGTAGCAACAAGGTGACAGCAACAGAAATTTATTATAGATGACTCGACAAAAGATCTGACACGACCCTTTCAGGTCTTAACTGTGATCAAGGAAGGTATTTACATTGAAACTTCCTGGCAGATTAACATTTCGGTTCAGTTATCTAGAATTTTAGAAAATGTTGATGGAAATTTAAAATAATTAATTTGTATTATCCCTGATTACTGCACCAGTTATAAAAAGAATTTCAGTTTGGAAGAATACTGCTTTTTAGAATCGAGTTAATAATAACTCGGGCATCCTCTAGTAGCTCGGAACGACGATCTACATTGAGGACTAAATTAAATAGAGCCCCAGTTAATCAAAGACAGACAGCGTTATAAACGAGAACCCAAATTAAATATCTGTAACACAGCCTAGCTTGAAGACCAGCGACTTTTGTGAATCACTGCCAGTAGTTAGTCACACGTAAGGAAACTTGGTCATCTATTTATTTCTGTACACATACTGGCAGCTAAGCGTCCGCAGACTGTAGCAAAAGGAGTTGGGAACGTGGTGACTCAGAAGACGTGAGCCTACTACCACGAAGGTGGCAGAAAACAGTAATTCCATTAATGTCGTAGGTGCACTTCTCACTGTTAGGAATTGCCATACACAAAATGGCATCGCGGGGTAGCAGGGCGGTCTTGGGTGCCTTGTCACGGTTCGCGCGGCACCCTTCGTAAGAGGTTCGAGTCCTACCTCGGGCGCAGGTATGTGTGTTGTCCTTAGTGTAAGTTAGCTTCAGTTAGACTAAGTAGTGTGTAAGCCTACGGACTGATGACCTCAGCAGTATGGACCCATATTAACTTACGACAAATTTCCAACCTTCAGTTTCTACAAAATGACGAGTCGGACCTCCACCCTCAGTGAATCCCCAGTTACAAAGCAGAACAGCAAGTCAACAAACCAAGGAGAGAGCACACGTGAGGCTACATCCGCTCACCGAGAGGCTGCGCTGTCTCTGGTACGATGCTGGCGAACTCCTCACTAAGATACGAAGTACAGAGAAGTTAAACGAGTGACGAGTGTCGATGCTAAGGCACGCACAGCTCAGCACGTTGTTGAAAAAAAATTTGCTCCAGATATAACGATGAAATAGACCACTGGCGATAGGTAAGTCATTAAATGTTCTACTAAACATCTCATGTAACATAACGTTTGCCTCTGGCAATTTAGTGGACGAATATACATTTCCTGATGACACCGTGTCCTGATGCTACGCGTCGAGTGGTATATTAGTCATTTAAGCAAGTTGCAAATGTTTAGGGTGACTCAGTTGTGCCTACCGATTCGTTTTATGCAACCCGCACGACGCCTGTATCCGAAACGATATCCAGCCACGGACTCTTTGTAAGCTCCCTCAGAGCTTTAGGTGATTGTTAAAAAACGGAATCATACCGTAAAAAATACACGTAAGGGTTGATCATAAATTACGCAGTGTTTTCGGAAAAAAATACAACTTACTTCCGCCATACTTATACAATTGAGTGCAATATTGTTTTTTATAATCGGCAGGGTAGTCATATAGCTTTGGGATGTCTTTGTAACTTTATTCCATTTGATCTTTACTAGATGGTACAGAAGTTCTGTATTGGAAAGCTGTTACTTCCACATTTTTCATTTTTACGCTTCCCGCTAAATGATGACCACGTAATTTTTACGCTATGATATATTTTGCTAACAGTCGCCCAGTGCTCTGAGAGGGAACGTAAGTCGATTGTATTGCTGTCCTCTCTCTGGATATCATACTTGATACAGAAATAGGTAGTTTGTATCGATCGAACCGGTATGGCCTGCTTAGTCATCCTGTACAATGGTTTTAACCCTCCAGTGATATTTCCATGCCACAGTTGTTGAATGTCACATTCCAAAGCTATGGTGTTAAAACATCTGCTTTAGGTATAACACTGAAAGTTATTGATGTTAGCCTTCTTCATTTCATACAGCAGCTGACTCAACTGATGAACACGACGCTGTTATGAGAGCAGGCGACACGCTCTCTTGGCGTTGTCTTTGATTCTGCACTAATTGGTCCTTTTCAGGCAGACGCTGCTTTTCAGGCCAGCAGTCGCCACTTTTCACAATTACGCTTCCAACGATATAACAGCATTTCCTTGATACTTTTCCCCAATTATTTATACTATTACACGAATTCTTTATGCAGTTGCTAATTGCAACTGACGAGGTCAGTTTTGCTCCTGCTGAATCTACAACATCATAATTCGAAGGGAATTTTCTGCACAAAAGGAGATTGCGCTGAGCCCGCTACTGCAGAACAAGATCGGTGTTCTGAATATTACCTGTCAAGTATTTTGCGTACTACACATAATTCAGGGAGATATCCGAAAACTTGTTACAAATTTCAGTTGCAATGTTCAACAGAAAATTTATTATAAATACTCATTATTGTTTAACTCTCTTAAGCAACCAGGTGATTAAAGACAGAATACAAGCACATATTGGTAATCGTCGTAAACAGATGCTAGTCCACTACTTTCATTTATATAAAACCTGAACACGAAATCCAAAGATTTTTACTAAGAATTTTTACTACAATGGACTCGTGACCTCCGGCAGCTCATTACAGAGTAATTACATTTATTTTGAGTTTTACTTCTGTTTTTATTTGTGTCTGTAGTACACTGAAATTATCTGCACATCGTTATGCACTGTGGGCCTTGTTTGGCAACAAACTTCTCTAGTTCACTCATCACACATGCTGCTGTCAACAGTAATGGTCACTTCACTGTTCGCACTAAAACTGCTCTTTAGCAGCGCTCAATTCTGTTCTTTGTGGCGTCTGCAGTGTTAGTTGTACGTTAATGGACCTAGTATGTATCAACCGGGTAGACGTGCGGTCTAACGCACGGCTTTCCGGATTGGGATGGAGCGACTGGTCCCCGGCGGACTTATGTCGAGGTTCGGTGAGCCGGCCAGTCTGGGCGATTTCTCGTCTGTCTCGGAGAATGCGGGCTGGTTCCCCTTATTCCGCCTCAGCTACACTATGTCGGCAATTGCAGCGCAAACAAGTTCTCCACGTACGCGCACACCACCATTACTCTACCAGGCAAACATAGGGGCTACACTCGTCTGGTGTGAGACGTTTTTTGCGGATTTTGTGCCGATCTTTTCTCGCAATGACGCCAGTTACGCCACTGTACTTTACATCACTATGTGTTTTGGGATGAAAGTTTTGGAAATTGCGTATGACAAGCCTTTACTGATGTGAAGGAGCAAGGTAAAGGTGTTGGGGTGACAAACCAAATTAATCACAATTACATTATTAGTCTGTAACGATCCGCCTGAGCAAAAGTATCGCTTATATCAAAATACTCGCTTAATAATAATGAAAAGGGATTGCTGAGTCTGAAAAGCGGGTTTACGCGAATGCGTATAAACTAGAGCCTGAATTAACTTGAACCAAATTCTCTGTGTTTAAACCTGGAACGAACGTTGATGTTAACTAAATGACTGTGAATTTCACACATAAACTGAGACTTCTTAAGATCAGTCCCTATTTCACGAACTGATAGAGCGAATAACTTGACGCATACGAAGTAAGAAAGCACATTTATGTGTCACTGTGTCCATATTCCACCGTTTAATAAATTATTAGAAGGAGAGGTTGTGACCTAAGGAGCGGTGGTGCAGGAGTTAGGAAAATAACCCTATTGATGTGAAAAACAATGTTACTAAACACTCGATTCATATTTGTATTAAAATGGAAGACAATGACAGAAAAATAGGAAGTTGCATTTACGGACGTAATTGCGATCATACATGGCCAATCGCTGAAGGAGTGACGAATTGTTTCTGAAGGACAAACCATATACAACTACTTAACAAGCAGTATCTCATTAAAAGTATCTGGACACCTATTAGTGGACATTAATACGAGTTATGGTCATCCTGCGCCTTCATGACGGGTTTCAGCTCTGATGGGGCATTTTCAACGAGGTGTTTCAATGTCTGTGCAGAAAAGGTAACCCTTACATCCTCAAGACCGAAACAAGTGGAGATAGTGATGTTGGACGTAGGGGCCAGGATCGAAGTGGACCCCCTAAATCTTCTCAAAGATGTTCTGGTGGTTCTTAAACACTATAAGGGGAACACTAATCACGAAAAGCATCCCTGTAACGTAACAGCAGTCTCCATACTTCCCGGTTGGCGCCACAGCAGACGACAGTTAATGTTCTCCAAACATTCGAAAAACCAGAAGGATTCTAGCGGATTGCCACAGCGTGTAGCGCTCATCCTCAATCAAAATCACTTGTTTCCAGTCATCCACTAACCAATCTTTATACCACCTCAAGGGACGCTTAGCATTGACTGCATAAATGTGCGACGATATGCTCGACCCATTTTTTTTAAGTCGCTACCCACAGTCATTGTGCTAGGTGGACTGTTGGTAGCCCTTTGGAACTCATAAGTGGTTCCTTTCTCTGATTTTCTACAACCATTCTCCTCAATGCTCGGCAGTACCTGTCCGTCAGTTCATGTGGTGGGAAGCTCCTTGATCGATTTGTTATTAAGGTGACATCCCATTACTAGTCCATGTTCGAAGTCATTGAACTTCCTAAAACAACCTATTCTACCGTTATTGCTTCTCTACTGACAATACACCCAGCCTCATTTTATACTGGTGGGTCGGCTTCTCGTGACATCTAGCGGTCAATTCTACATTACACCTATGTTTCCGATACTTTTGGTAGTTACAATAAGCGCTAACAGTTTCATCAGGAGAGAATATAAAGTGCCTTGTGAACACGATTAGCAAGCATATTCATATTGTTATGAACAGACACTGAATTGCCAACGGGCAGTCGTACAACTTTCGTGTCAAGTCCAGGTTCTGCAATCATCAAATAAGACCAAACCCAAAACTACTATTCCCACAAACTGTGCCTTTAGATCCATTAAAGCTTTAAAGAACATAACTGGTAAAGTAAGATACTGTGCCCATGAAGCCTACACAAGTTCCTCAGTAAAGCCCTTGTGTTTATTGTCAAACGATTTGATTAAGACGGTAGTGATTGTAGGTTCGTATCCTAAAAAGATCGCTCCTGCTAAGCAAGCAGTGGAATAAGCTGTAAGTGGACTGAAGGATTTTGAGCATCATGCATAGGAATAGTGAACTCGTTACCAGCTCTTTAGCCCCCAGCATGTCCCACTTACTACACACGCGACAGCTTCTTGTCTCCGTCATGTCCGCAGTATCTGCACTGAAACAAGGTTATGCCAACGTTTCTGACAACAGAGATTGGCAGTCCCTGTTCAAATTTACTAAAGCAAACTGCTGGCAACATTTTCCAAAAAACGTATCGATGATAATGTATTCTAGAATAGTATCTCACCTTAGCAACAATAATATCCTCAGCATATCACAATTTGGGTTTCAGAAGAGTTTCTCAACTGAGAATGCCATTTACATGTTCACTTACCAAATTTTACAAACATTCCGGTGGGTATTCTCTTTGACCTAACTATGGCATTTAAATGTGTGAGTCACGGTATTCTAGTAAAATTGAAGTTCTATGGGACTCATGGTATAGCTAATGAATAATGTCATATCTAACCGAAAGAATGCAGGAAGTTAAGCTCAGTAATTCAACCAATACATTCAACGGAAGTAATGCTGTCTAAAGAGCAATCGCGTGTGGGTTTTGCAAATTTCAATAGCAGGTCAACTATTGTTTCTTATATCAACGATCTTGCTTTTTATATACAACAAGCAGAAGTAGTTTCTTTAGTAGGTCAGAGTATTAGTATAATGTACAAATTATAAAGAATGTTCTCAAAAGTATCATTAACTGGGTTTCTGCGATTGGTCTCACAGTCAATTTTAAAAAGGCTCAACATACCTGTTTGTGCACGTCTAGTGGCACCGGACCAATGATGAGTGTAACACGTGGCGACACGTGGCGACAAAGTGAATTATGCAAAATTCTTAGCTAACCATCTTGATGAGAATTTAAATTGAAAAAAAATCACATCTTAGAGCTCCTGAAGCAACTCAGTTCCGCCACATTTGCACATAGAATCATTGTAAATCTGGCAAACAAACAAATCACTAAGTCCATGTATTTCGCATATTTTTATTCAATAGTGTCATATGAAATATAGTTCAGGGGTAGCTCATCATTAAGATAGAAGCATTTTGCTGCTCAATATAGGGCTGTAAGAATAATATGCGGTAGTCATCAAAGATCCCCTTGTAGCCATCTGTTTAAGGAACTGGGCATTCTGATTATTGCTTCACAATATATTTACTTCATAATGAAGTATGTCGTAAATATTCCACTACAGCTCAAAAGAAACAATGTTGCAAATAAGTTCATTACCAGAAGGATAAAAGATGTGCACAATGTGGCAACAAAAATTTTTGAACAATTACTTATTGATGTAAACGTCTGAGGGAGAGCAAAGTAAAATTTGATTATAAACTGAGGAAGTTTCTTCTTGTATACTCCTTCCATTCTGAAAAAAAAGGAAAGAAAAAGGTCATACATGTTGATCATGCAGTCATGTTTACGTTTTTATTTACTATGCTAATGTAAAATGAATCTTTCCAAGGTATTATGATGTTGTTGTCTTCAGTCGTGAGACTGGTTTGATGCAGCTCTACATGCTACTCTATCCTGTGCAAGCTTCTTCATCTCTCAGTACTTACTGCAACCTACATCCTTTTGAATCTGCTTAATGTATTCATCTCTTGGTCTCTCGCTCTAAGATTTTTACCTTCCACGCCGCCCTCCAATGCTAAATTTGTGATCCCTTGATACCTCAGAACATGTCCTACCAACCGATCTCTTCTTGTTGCCAAGTTATGCCACAAATTCCTCTTCTCCCCAATTATATTCAGTATCTTCTCATTATTTATGTGATCTACCCATCTAATCTTCAGCATTTTTCTGTAGCACCACATTTCAAAATCTTCTTCTTGTCCAAACTATTTGTCGTCCTTGTTTCACTTCCATACGTGGCTACACTCCATACAAATACTTTCAGAAACCACTTCCTGACACTTAAATCTATACTTGATATTAACAGATTCCTCTTCTTCAGAAACGATTTCCTTGCCATTGCCAGTCTACATTTTATATCCTCTCTACTTCGACCATCATCAGTTATTTTGCTCCCCAAATAGCAAAACTCCTTTCCTACTTTAAGTGTCTCATTTCCTAATCTAATTCCCTCAGCATCACCCGACTTAATTCGTATACATTTCATTACCCTGGTTTTGCTTTTGTTGATGTTCATCTTATATCCTCCTTTCAAGACACTGTCCATTACGTTCCACTCAAAGTCCTTTGCTCTCTCTGACAGAATTACAATGTCATCGGCAAACCTCAACGTTTTATTTCTTCTCCATGGACTTTAATACTTACTCCGAATTTTTCTTTTGTTTCCTTTACTGCTTGCTCAATGTACAGATTGAATAACATCGGGGACAGGCTACAACCCTCTCTCACTCCCTTCCCAACCGCTGCTTCCCTTTCATGCCCCTCGACTCTTATAACTGCCATCTGCTTTCTGTACAATTTATAAATAGCCTTTCACTCCCAGTTTTTTACCCCTACCAACTTCAGAATTTCAAAGAGAGTATTCTAGTCAACATTCTCAAAAGCTTTATCTAAGTCTACAAATGCTATAAATGTAGATTTGCCTTTCCTTAATCTATTTTCTAAGATACGTCGTAGGGTCAGTAGTGCCTCACGTGTTCCAACATTTACTCGGAATTCAAACTGATCTTCTCCGAGGTCGGATTCTACTAGTTTTTTCATTCGTCTGTAAAGAATTCGCGTTATTATTTTGAAGCTGTGACGTATTAAACTGATAGTTCGGTTATTTTCACATCTGTCCACACCTGCTTTCTTTCGGATTGGAATTATTATATTCTTCTTGAAGTCTGAGGGAATTTCACATGACTCATACGTCTTGCTCACCAGATGGTAGAGGTTTGTTAGGACATGCTCTCCCAAAGCCGTCTCTTTATGATGTATCTTAAACAATTATACATTGAACATGAAACTAGCTATACAGTAAAATAAAATCTAACGCACATTTTTCCTGGTCCCAAATGCTTTGGAAGTTAAGGTGTTTCAATAGGACAGGGATACTTTAGTTTTAATACTCTTTTTCTAGTGAAGTAGGCTAATATGAGCAGACTGATGACATTTTACTATCGTAATTCCAGTCATCTTTCATCACCCTAAATTTTGTCGGCGGAGCTTGTGTTCACTCCGAAGGGGGATACACGATACGTGAAAAATAGATATGAAAGAACAAAGCAGCTTACTCCCCTGAACCTGTGAGAGCTCTCCGCCATAACGGATTCCCTGTTGTATCAATGGAGAAAAGAGTTTTCTCGCAGCCGACTGGAATATAGAAGAATCCAACGGTTTCTCTCTGGAGCGAAAGAGACAGCCAGTCAGGGTTCCAGTAATAATCGAGAGCGCCTCTGCGAGGCCCTGTTTACAGAGACAGAAACAGACAGACTGAATCGCTGGCAGCGGCAAGTACGTCACAGAGGGATTTGCGCACGACTCTGCGCCGCTTCCACGTGCCGCGCCCTTCTGAGTGCTTAGCGAGGGCAGGCGGCGGCGGCTGCGCCAGGCGTCCCGGTCACGGCTGCGCGCACGGTAGGCGCGCTGACGTCACACAAGTGGCTTGGCAACCGCCAATTATTGTTTGCTCAGAAGGATCAGAGGAGGGCGAGCCGATCTTTCCGGGTTGCAGTACAAAAGTGATGTGTATCCAGCCAGGGGCAGCTACCAGAGGTTCTGCCGCGCTAGGCGAGAATTAAAAACCGACGTCCTTTCCTTTTTACTACCATCTGTCTTCCAAATACTGCTCTCCATCAGCACCCACATCCAGCGGCACACAATGCAAATCTCCTACTATACTTTTAATCACTAAACTAAGGTTACCAGACGTCCTCATTTTCTGGGGGCAGTCCTCAATTCCCCAGTTTCTGAAATTTTTTAAACTAACTAAAGTAGATTTAAATGGTTAAATGGCTCTGAGCACTATGGGACTTAACAGCTGAGCTCATCAGTGCCCTAGAGCTTAGAACTGCTTAAATGTAACCACCCTAAGGACAAAAAAAAGGTGTGGCGAATCTTATGGGACTTAACTGCTAAAGTCATCAGTCCGTAAGCTTACACACTACCTAACCCAAATTATCCTAAGGACAAACACACACACCCATGCCCGAGGCAGGACTCGAACCTCCACCGGGACCAGCCTCACAGCCCATCACTGCAGCTCCCCTGACCGCTCGGCTAATCCCGCGCGGCTAACCTAAGGACAACACACACCATTCCCGAGACAGTATTCAAACCTGCGATCGTAGCGGTCGCGCGGTTCCAGACTGAAGCGCCTAGAACCGCTCTGCTACAGCAGCCGGCACTGAAATAGGAAGAACTTTGTTTTCGTTTCGTACTCAGCGGCAACTGCATTAGTTTTGATGTAGGTAGAGACAATGTGTGAACTGTCGTCAGAGTAAGTTAATACTTATTAAGTTGGAAGGAGAGGCAGCATTGGTCGTATTTTTTTTGTTTTATTAACCAAAAAAACGATTTTCGGTCACTTAGTGACCATCCTCAGTGCTGTAATATACAATTTAAATTGGTAGGCACTGGTGTCAACAAGCTTAGAGCGATCACATGTTTATAATGTTTTCCCTTTGCTTCACTAGTATTTGCTGCAGTAGGCGGCCTTCTTTTTTTGTCTAATAGTATCCAGCGGCTTCTTCCAGGTGATGCATTGGACGTCATAACCAAGCGTTATACTCTTTTGCATCTTGCCCTAGGGTATTGATATTGTTTTTAAATTTTCATTACTCATTTGGTAACACTCAGAGCCTGTTAAATAACAGAGAAAGTTTCGTGAAAAATTCATCGGTTTCTCCCTCGACGCAGGCCGTTTTGGCTGAGAGGTTCTAGGCGCTTCAGTTTGGAACCGCGCTACGACTATGGTCGCAAGTTCGAATCGTGCCCCGGGCATGGATGAGTGTGATGTCCTTAGGTTAGTTAGGTTTAAGTAGTTCTAAGTTCTAGGGGACTGATGACCTCAGATGTTAAGTCCCGTAGTGCTCAGAGCCATTTGAACCATGTCCCTCTACCAACTTGTGGCAGTGCGATACATCCATATTATTTCTTGCATGTGATAAACAGCAGCTGTTAAGCATTTAGCGCAGTCTGACTGAATGGAGATGACTGCCATTTATAATGCGTAGACAGCATATTTCTCTTTATAATTAAAGAGCGATAACTGCATTCGCTGTCCTTCTACGGCAATCTTCAGATCGACCAAACCGTAAATGAACAGTGACTAAACATTAAAAACTATCATCGATAGCTGTAATTATGATATTTCATGCATTTGTATTGTGGACTAACGAGACTGTGAATTATGTAGTACCAAACATCATCGTGGATGAGCCAGGTTGTTAACCCTAAACTCGAAAGATTACTCAAATAAGGAAGGCTAATGACCAGTTGCATTATTAAAAATTGCACTAATAGTTCATTGTTGGGAACTGTACATATGATATTATAGTAAGAACAGTGATGCAACTGTTACAAGAACTGTCAGCTGTTGCATAGCGTGGCTTACACAAGAATGAACCACCCTAGTGTATAAAATACTCATCTTTATAAAATTTGCACAATCTGAAAAGTAAAAGTGAAACACCAGAGGCGCAACCTGCATAAAAATGACTATTTTATTCGTCAAGCTGTGCACTCCTGTGTAAGCCATGTTCTGGAACAACTGTCAGTTCTTGTAAGCTTTGCATACACTGTTCTCACATTAAAACCTGCTGCAAAATTCCTAATTATGACTTTTGACGCCGTTTCTACTAATGGAACTGTCCATCAACCTTCTTTATTGCCGTAATGTTGCTACATTATGGTTAACAACTGTCCCACTCACGATGATGTTCGTACTGCATTATGTCATAGTATCTTTGGTCCACAGTAGTGACGTTAGTTCTGGCTTCATACTTCTCGATTTTTTACGATCTTAAGATGGTTGTAGAAATCCACCGAAATTAGTTACCGTGCTTTAACTAAATACGGGGAAAATGCGGTCCACCCGTTAAAAAATTTCTCATTAACATTTTTTATTTCGCAAATTTTAGGAACTGCATGACATACGTCTTTTGTACTGTCTTACTATTATAACCGGGTTCGGTTGACCGCCATTGCATGATCCTTACATGCAATGTCGATGATTGAGATGAAACGTGGTTAACACACCAGGTGTCCCAAAAATCTATCCATTATTCCAAACAATCATAAATCACGAAATGTGACACGTAGCTAAATGCTGTTTGTCTTGAATTGAAGCTGCGCTTGTATACTTACCTTTCGTTTGTTTGTTACGGAGTCCAATGACGTAATAAAAGCGTTATCGGCCACCGTTTGCAAACAACATGTACTCAGACATCGAGAACGTTCTCTGCCATCATAAGACACAGTCACACAATCAGCTCAGAGAATGTTCTAGATTGCATACCATAGACAGCCACCAGATGTTAAAATCATCAAGGTGTGGTATGCGAAGTATACAGGGAGCGTCTGTGACCTCCCGTGAAGAGACAGGTCTGGACCTAGTGTTTAGACAATTGAGAAGGTGAAAGAAGCCTTCGTGATATGTCCAGTGTAGTTAGTCCACAGAGCCTCACTTGAGTTGCAGATTCCGATGACATCAATGCATCACAGGCTACGTAAACACTTCTTTTCCGTGCATACAGAGTCCGGATCTCACAGACCCAGCACAGACCCAGCAATGTAGGATCACACTGCTGTTGACATGCTGGCTGAGTTTGAGGAGCAGATGGCTATCTGAAACGTACCTTTCTCAGACCACATTTCATCTGTAAAGTGTTGTCCAATGCTAGGATCTGGGGATCAAGGAGTCTCCACAGTGTGTTTTGACCAATAGAGACAGCCCTAAACTGAACGTGTGGTGCGGTCTTACGCACACATCGAAATTTGTTAACTGTGTGTCTGTACAAAGAAACTTGAAAATGTTACCTGTACTTCAAGATAAATGATATCTGTCTAAATGTTACATTTTCTGCCTTATACATGTTTTTCATCTGTCAAAGAATTCCGAGACACCATTTACGGTTTCTTATACTATGAAGATGGTTGATAACACTTCTTAACAGTGATGCTAATTTGCATCTAAAACGTCATATTTTTATGTGTTTCCATCTGCTGAATTAAAAAATCACTATAAAAATAGCCGATTATCTCTTGCTTTGGAGATACAATCACATGCAATTTTTTTTCGATCTAAGTTTTTAGACCTGCGGTAATCCAGTGTAGTTCCATCTGCTAAAAAGTACAACATTACTCAACTGATTGTAGGGCTATAAACATTATTTCTGTTCCTGTGACTAAGTTTTGTGCTGTTTGTGTTTTAATAAGTACAGAATTTTAGATTTTCTTGTGCTTATGAAGTGTAAAATTTCTTATGTCCAAATGCCAAGAACATAAGTGAATTCATTGATAAATGTTGTGGGAAAACAACATATTCTTTATGTGACTACAGAAATTTTCCCGGCGTATTCATTCTTCCAGTATTTTTCGGGTTTGCGGCCGGATACCTTCAACATTCTGGCACATGCATGTCACCTCCTAACGCATGCGCCGTTAACCACCACTACGATTCGAATGCTCGCAATTCCCTACAAATGCCATGACTGCATCAGGTCTCTTCAGTACTTCGTGTATTCACCTGAGGATGGCCGGGCGTCTCTGGCCCGAAATATCGTGGCAGAATGTTGATGGGATCCGGTTGCAAAATCTGAAAATTACTAGAGGAAGATTTTCTACACAGAAATTCAACTTGGAGTCTCCTGTGAAGACTATTAACATTATTTTGGTACCAAAGTAGGGATCAGCATACGTCCTGCACTCCGCGTGTATGTTGTCTCTCTTGTTCAGTTATACCATGAAGCAGCCTGCAAGACAGAAAAAAAGAAATACGTCACTGCTGCAACGGTCTTCGTTCTTTATTATATTTCCAGTCGTGGATGAAAATGTTTATTTGCAATCAGGTAGTTAATTTCGGTCGGTAATTAATGCTGTTACATGTGATGGTGCAGCCAGAGTTATTACACATTTCGGTTTCGTCGAAGAATTGAAAATAATGCTATCTAAAGACAACCAGCAGCGTCTCCTAAACACGTATAAGGTATATACGTACTAATTTCCCCAGTAACCTGATTTTCAATTAGATTACATCATGGCCAGACGGAGATTCCGAAATCAGATACTGGATTGTAAGGCGTACCCAGGAGCAGATACAGACTCAGATCACAATATAGTTGTGATGAAGAGTTGGCTAAAATTTAAGACTTTAATCCTGAAGAATTAACACGCAAAGATGTTGGATACGGAAGTACTAAGAAATGACGAGATACCGTTGAAGTTCTCTAAGGCAATAGATACAGCAATACTGAATAGCTCAGTAGGGGGTATAGTTGTAGAGGAATGGATATCTCTAGAAAGGGCCATATCAGAAGTTGAGAAGGAAAAGAATGCAACTGCGAAGAAACTATGGGTAACAGAAGAAATACTTCAATAGACCGATTAAAGAAGGAAATACAAAAATGTTGCGGGAAACTCAGGAATACAAGTCGCTGAGGAACGAAATAAATAGGAAGAGCAAGGAAGCTAAGAAGAAATGGCAGCAGGAAAAATGTGAATACATTGAAAAAGAAATGATTGTCGGAAGGACAGACTCAGCATACAGGAAAGTCAAAACATCCTTAGGTGACATTAAAAGCAAGGACGATAGTATTAAGAGTGCAATGGGACTTCCTTTGATACAGTCGACCACAAGATTGCATTAAATAAATTGGAAGCTTTAGAAATAAGAGTGGTAGCTAATGACCGGTTTCGATCATACCTATCAGATAGGGTAGAAATAAAGAATAGATTGAAAGCCTCTATCGGGGGGAAGATTTGTCTGATGTAATAGAAGAAAAAAGAGGAGTCGATTTAGAAGATATACGGGATCCAGTACCTGAATCAGAAATTGAAAGAGCTTTGGAGGACTTAAGATAAAATGAGGCGGAAATGATAGATGACATTCCATCAGAATTTCTAAAATCATTGGGGTAAGCGGCAACAAAACGACTACTCACGTTAGTTTGTTGAATGTATGAATCTAGCGACCTAGCATCTGTCTCTCGGAAAAGCATTATCCACACAATTATCGCACAATCATCTTAATTGCATCCAAGTTACTTACAACAATAATTTACAAGAGAATGGAAAATAAAATCGAGAATGCGCCAGATAACGATCAGTTAGGCTTTAGGAAAGGTAAAAGCACGAGAGAGGCAATTCTGATGTTGCGTTTGAAAATGGAAGCAAGACTGAAGAAACATAAGAACATTCACCGGTATACTTGGGAAAGCAGGGGAATCATATCTGTCATTGACTATATAATAACAGATCAGGAATTCAGGAAGGCTGTTAGGGACACACGAGTGTTCAGGGGATTCTTTGATGACACTGATCATTATTTCATCTGCAGTGAAATTGGGATTGTGAGGCCAAAAGTTCAGGGGGTCAGTTCCATATGTAGAAGAATAAGAGTGGAGAAACTTCAGGATAAAAAATCAGGCACAAGTACATAATAGCGATGTCAGAAAGGTACCAGTTAGTTGAATGTAGTCAATTACAGTCATTAGAAAAGGAATGGGCAAGGTACAGGGACACAGTACTAGAAGTGGCTAAAGAAAGTGTTGGAACAGTAGTGTGTAAAAGTAGGATGAAGCAAACATCTTGGTCGAATGACACAGTCAAGGCAGCCTGTAAAAGGAAAAAGAAGGCGTTTCAAAAATGCCTACATACTAGAACCCAGGTAGACAGAGAAAGTTATGTTGAAGAAAGAAACAAAGCCAAACAGATGATTGCAGCATTCAAGAAGAGATCTTGGGATGAATTAGGTTGGAGACTATGGGTCAAGCTGCTGTAAAACAACTGTGGAGTGTAATTAGCAATCTTCGAAAGGGAGGTAAGAAGGAAATGTCAAGTATTTTGGACGGTCAGGAAAACGGCTGGTGAATCCTGTGGATGTCTTTGACTGATGGAGGGAATATTTTGAAGAGTTGCTCAATGTAGGTGAAAATACGATCAGTAATGTTTCAGATTTCGAGGTAGACTAGGATAGGAATGATGATGGAAGTGGAGAAAAAGGTCAATAGATTGCAGTGCAATAAAGCAGCTGGTGTGGATGAAATTAAGTCGGAACTCATCAAATACAGTGGAATGTCACGTCTTAAATGGCTACACAGGAGAATTAAAATGGCCTGGGAGTCGGGACAGGTTCCATCAGACTGGACCAAAGCAGTAATCACACCAATCCTTAAAACATAGAAACAGAAAAGATTGTAACAACTACAGAGGTATCTCTTCAATCAGCGTAGTGGGTAGAATCTTCTCAGGTATTGTTGAAAGGAAAGTGTGAGTATTAGTTGAGAACCAATTTGATGAAAATCAGTGTGGGTTTGGGCTTCTTACAGGTTGTCCGGACCAGATCTTTAGATTATGGCAAATAATGGAGAAGTGTTATGAGTGGAACAGGGAATTGTGTCCATGCTTTATAGACCTAGAAAAGGCATATGACCGGGTTCCTAGGAGGAAGTTATTTTCTGTTCTACGAGATTATGGAATAGGAGGCAAACTTTTGCAAGCAGTTAAAATTCTTTACATGGATCGCCAGGCAGCAGTTAGAGTTGACAGTAAATTGAGTTCATGGATCAGAGTAGTTTCAGGGGTAAAACAAGAGTGAAACCTGTCTCCACTGTTGTTCATATTATTTATGGATCATATGTTGGAAACAATAGACTGTCTGGGTGAGATTAAGATACGTGAACACAAAATAAGCAGTCTTGCATATGCGGATGACTTAGTTGTGATAGCAGATTCGATTGAAAGTTTGCAAAGTAATATTCCAGAGCTAGATCAGAAATGTAAGGACTATGGTATGAAGATTAGCATCTCCAAAACGAAAGTAATATCAGTGGGAAAAATATAAACGGATTGAGGGCCAAATAGGAGGAACAAAGTTAGAACAGGTGGGCAGTTGCTATTCTCACAGGATGGCAACATAGTGAAAGAACTGGAAACGAGGTGTAGGAAAGCTACTGCAGTGAGCGCTCAGCTACGATCTACTCTCTTCTGCAAGATGGAAGTCAGTACCAAGACTAAGATATATGTGCACCGTTCAATCTTTCGACCAACTTTGTTGTATGGGAGCGAAAGCTGGTGGATTCAGGTTACCTTATCAACAAGGTTGAGGTTACGGATATGAAAGTAGCTAGGATGATTGCAGGTAATAGTAGATGGAAACAAAGGCAGGAGGGTGTCCACAATGAGGAAATCAATGAAAAACTGGGAATGAACTCTATAGATGTAGCAGTAGGGCGAACAGGCTTAGATGGTGGGGTCATGTTACACGCATGGGAGATGCAAGTTTACCGAAGAGACTCATGGGTTCAGCGGTAGAGGGTAGGAGGAATCGAGGCAGACAAAGGAGAAGGTACTTGAATTCGGTTAAGAATGATTTTGAAGTAATAGGTTTAACATCAGAAGAGGCACAAATGTTAGCACCTGAATAGGGGATCATGGAGGAATTTTATAAGGGGGCTATGCTCCCGACTGAACGCTGAAAGGCACAATCAGTCTTAAATTATGATGCTGATGATGACGATGATGATGATAATGATGATGATGATGACTGAAGAAAAATCAAGACACGTTCATAGGATTTGTCAACCTGGAAAAGCGTTCGACAATGCTGAATGGTGCAAGATGTTCGAAATTCTGATATAAGTAGAGGTAAGCTATAGGGAGAGTTGGGTCATATACAACATGTACAACGGTTAAGAGGGAACAATAATAGTAGATGACCAAGAACAAAGTGCTCGCATTAAAAAGGGTTTAAGACAAAGATGTAGACTCTCGCCCCTACTGCTCAGTCGGTACATCGAGGAAGCAATGGCGGAATTAATAGAAAGATTTAGGAGTGGAATAAAAATCAAGGTGAAAGGATATCAATTATACAATTTGCTGATGACATTGATATCCTGAGAGGAAGTGGAGAAGAACTATATGATCTGCTGAACGCAATGAACAGTCTAATGAGTACATAATATGAATTGAGTGTAAATCAAAGAAAGATGAAGGTAATGAGAAGTAGTGGAAATGAGAACAGTGAGAAACTTGACATGGCCGCAAGGTAGATGAAGTTAAAAGAATTCTCCTAGTAAAATAACCAATGACGGATGGAGCAAGGAAGAGATCAAAAGCAGACTAGCAATGGCAAAAAAGGCATTCCTGGCCAAGAGAAGTCTACTAATATCAAATATCGGCCTTAAATTGAGGAAGAAATTTATTAAATGTACTTCTGGAGCAGGGCGTTATATGGTAGTGAAACATGACTATGGGAACGCTGGAACAGAAGAGAATCGAAGCAACTGAGATGCAGTGCTACTGAAGAACGTTGAAAATTAGGTGTAATGTTAAGGTCAGAAATGAAGAGGTTCTGTGCAGAATGGGAGAGGAAAGGGATATTTGAAAAACACTGATAAGGAGAAGGGACAGGATGACAGGACATTTGGTAAGACGTGAGGGAATTACTTGCATCGTACTAGAGAGAACTGTAGAGGGAAAAAACTGTAATGGAAGACAGAGATTGGAATACATCCTGAAAACAATTGACATAGTAAGCTCCAATGCTATTCTGAGATAAAGAGGTCAACACAGTTGGGGAATTTGTGATGGGTCGCATCAAACCAGTCAGAAGACTGATGACCAAAAAGAAAAAAAAATAAACTGAGAAATACATGATAGATTCTTGCCCTATCAGCATTCAGGGAGCAACACATATTCCATTCCATACAAACGCTGCAGAATGACAGTCTCATGTCGCCTCTCACAGACATAATGAGTTATAAAAGACGCCTATGGTCACCAGCAAGCTTCAGTGAAAATTTTCTCTCTAACGAAAGTTGTTTCCCACGGCACCATCTAACACTGCTACACGTTTGTCACAAAGAGTTGCTCCAAATCTCACATGAGGCAAGATTGTAAAATATCTCATAATACATGCACACTAATCTCTCAGGACCCAAACAACCGCCAGATAATCTTAAATCAATTTACAGATCTTAGAAGGAATCTGTGATTAAAAAAAGGCGAGTCGACATCTGATGTTTTGGCACATGAAATTAAATTGTATTGTGTTCACGTTATCTGTAAAAATAAATACCTCCTTCTGGTATATACTGTATATCATAAAAAGTAGAGCTGATAAAATTATTTCTTTGCTCTATTTTTTTTCTAAACCCAGAATTAGTGAAATTTTACTCATGAAGTGAAGGACACTTAAAACAAAACAGCATTGTTTGGCTAGCCACGATAAATGAAACCAACTGTATCTTACAGACTTCCTAAAACGTTGAATTAAAGTTATCCCACTGAAACACAAACGAGTTTCACTAGGCATGGCCTACACCTAAACAGGACTGGGAAGGGAAGATTGGTGTAGCTGATTCATGAAAGTATAGTGGGTCGATCTCAGGTCACACATGAAGATACTCCTGTTGTCATGGGTAGGAGGAGTAGGTCTTTCTTAGGATAAATCCAGACAACAGGTACCCTTGCCTAAAGAGTATCTCCAGCAGTTTAAAATATACTGAATGAACCTTTCACAAGGCAGATTTTAACGATTCAAATATCGCATATACCACATGCCACAAAGAAAGAGAAACCATTGGAAAGAGTAACATGGGACAAATCCTCCATCAAGACATGCACTCAATAAAACATAAAATACAACTATTAGAAGTAGACCTCCAATCTTTGAACTGCACAGTAGTTTGTATTACTGAGCACTGGCTTAAGAGATAGAAATCCAACAAGTAGTATATCACTGTATGAAATAGAAAACGCTTACTGCAGAACAGCTTCAAGGTGTCGAGGAACATGCATTTATATGAGAAAAGGAACCCAGTACCGTAAGTGAAGACACACACTTTGAAATATCAACTAATGAATTAACGTGAGTTGATATCACCGAGAAATTTATTAAATCTGTGTGTATATCTCCCACTGGTAGTGGGGACAATTTTTTTCAATAAATTAACAGAAGTTCTGGATAAAGTCTCAAGTACAGAGGTCAACATAACACTGTGTGGGGACATTAACTTCAACATTAATATCATAAATGAATTTAGCATACAGTCATAAATATTCTTCAAAGTTTTGGCATGTCTTAATTGGTCAATAGCGCAACAAGGGTTACTACAATGACTTCATCAGTAATTGACCATATGGCTACAAAAATGGATCGGGAATAATTTGATGTAGCTGTAAAAGATCTCAGATTATCAGACCAGCTCTGTCAAATAACAAAAATAAAATCAGTCATCTAATCATTTCCTAAACTACAAGCTTACAAACGACAACTATCAGAAATAAAAATGAAAGTTTTTTAATGGGAACTAGGCAAACAAAGCTGGGATGAAATGTATAAGAAAACCAATGTGAATAAGAAATCCTCTAAATTCTCCACATTATTTAAATTGAACTATAATAACACATTTCCCAAAGTATACATGTTTGTGTCAACATTGCACAAAAAGAGATGGATTACGGCAGGTATTAAGAAATCGTCCAAAACACTTAAATCACTCAGTCACAATGATTCATAATTCTAAAACCTGTACCATAGATAGAAAAAGATCTATAGCAAGCATCCGATTGCTGCGAAAAAGTCATTTAATGACAAAGTAAAATAATGCAGAGAATAAAAGCAAAGCAGTCTGGGATGTTATAAGAAAGGAAACGGGGAGACGCAAGCAACATAGAATAAGATTAAGGTAAGGGAGAGGGATAAGGTAATAAATGATCTAAAACACTTACCAAACTATGTAAATGAACATTTTCAAGTATTACAGAGAAGCTACAACAATAATTTCTCGAAACAAATATAACACCCATAAATAATTTTATACTAAATGCAATGATGTTACTTCCAACCACAGAAAATGAAGTCAATAAAACTAGAAAATAAAAAATAAAACTAAAAAGTAAAAAGTCAGTAGGCTTAGATGATGTACCAATGTGTGTACTAAAACAATGCATAGAGATTATACAAGGCCCCTAAACAAATATAATAAAGGAATCCTTTACATCAGGTACATTTCCAGAGCAGTTTAAACAAGCATTGTACCTTTGCTTAAGAATGCTAATGAAGAAGACTTACAAAACTACCAATCCATTTTGCTGCAGTCACCATTCTGAAAAGTAATAGAAGCAATCATCAAAGAGAGATTAATGAATTACCTGAATAAATACACTCTTTTAAGCGAATCACATTTTGGTTTGAGAAGTGGCAGAAATACAGAGTCAGCCATAGTACAATCCACAGACGCCATACTTGATGCTCTTGGTAAAGATTAGCGTGTCACACGCATTTTTTGGATCTTTCTAAGGCCTTTGTTACTGTCGACCACAAGATTTTGTTAAATAAATTAAAAAGCATTAGCAATAAGAGTGGTACCTAATGACTGGTTTCGATCATACTTAGTAGATATGGTACAAAGAGTAGAGAGAAACTTACTTCAAATAGATCCAAACAGTTAGTAAAATACATTAATATAGGGGTGACACAAGGTGGCATATTAGGACTTATACTACTCATGATATACATTAATGACTTTCCCAGTAGTGTTACTCATGGGGAAAAAATACTCTTCACTAATGACAGCAATATTATACGCAATGAGAAAACAAGAGAGCTCCTCGCAGAAAAGGCAAATGAAACTCTCAATGAAGATTATGACTGGTCAGTAAGCAATGAGGTGACATTGAACATAAAGAAAACTAAAGCCATTAATTTCAGTCTGAAGAGGGAAAATGATAATGTTAAATTAGATACAGATGGCAACTCTATAGACTGTGTAACAAATGCAGAATTTCTAGGAATGAATGTTGATTCTCAGTTGAAGTGGTGTGAACATAGAAATTTACTTGCAAACAGAATGTCATCAGCATGTTATTACCTTAGAATCCCATCATCAGAGTGTAACATGCAGGGTCTTTTAGTTATGTACTATTCATATGTACACTCAATTCTTAGCTATAGCTTTCTGCTTTGGGGAATAAATGCATAAAATATGAACACAATTTACCATCTCCAGAAAAGAACCATAAAAGTAATAACCAGAAAAAGTAGTCGTGCTCATTGTAAAGAACTGTTCAAAATACTGGCGATTTTAACAGCAACATATTAATACATTTACCAGTCAGTTGCACACATCAAAAATGTTGATAATTTCTCCATAGGCAGCTCTATCCATGACCATGGAACAAGAGGTAGACTCAACTTACACATATCAAGAAAAAATAGACATAACACTCAAAACATTAATTTCTACCAAGGAATAAAACTGTACAGCAAATTAACAAAAGTCATTAAAGAAGCTGCAAAAATACACTTATTTAAAAAGGCAGGTAAAAACTACCTATTATCAAATAGATTATATACATTGATGCGTTACTTAAATAAAATACTGTAAGTGTATCGTAAAAAATATTATAGAAATAAGTAATAATAACGAGTATAAAACACCCAACATTCCACATAGCACCTTCAAACGAAGGTTTTTGCCCTTCTTTTTTCCTTTTCCATAAATACTTCCTGCCAAGCTATGCATAGTACAACACATACACCTCTTCCTCTTTCTGAGCTTAACATCTCACTCATTGTAGAGGGATGCTGATATTTTTTCAAGATAGCAAATGGGAAGATGTGGTACAGAAAATGGCCCAGAGATCATTGGTGTGTGTTGGGGGGGGGGGGGGGGGAGGTGTATGCAGTGAATTAAGTTTTACGAAACAATGTGTGTATAGTGTATGCAGTGACTGATAATGAGATATGAGTGAAGTGTGATATTAAATTATTTAATAAGTTATTAGGAAAAAAATATTGAATAGCTGGAGTAAATCTAATGATTATCTCTAACTAGATCTCTGTAAATGTATGTGTTTACGAATTAGCTTATTTTAAATTGGTTTAAGCTTGTAAATACATTGACATGTCCTATATCCTTGCAAAAAGAGATCTACAGATGAATAAAGCTAATACTACTAATACTACTACTACACTCCTGGAAATGGAAAAAAGAACACATTGACACCGGTGTGACAGACCCACCATACTTGCTCCGGACACTGCGAGAGGGCTGTACAAGCAATGATCACACGCACGGCACAGCGGACACACCAGGAGCCGCGGTGTTGGCCGCCGAATGGCGCTAGCTGCGCAGCATTTGTGCACCACCGCCGTCAGTGTCAGCCAGTTTGCCGTGGCATACGGAGCTCCATCGCAGTCTTTAACACTGGTAGCATGCCGCGACAGCGTGGACGTGAACTGTATGTGCAGTTGACGGACTTTGAGCGAGGGCGTATAGTGGGCATGTGGGAGGCCGGGTGGACGTACCGCCGATTGCTCTACACGTGGGGCGTGAGGTCTCCACAGTACATCGATGTTGTCGCCAGTGGTCGGCGGAAGGTGCACGTGCCCGTCGACCTGGGACCGGACCGCAGTGACGCACGGATGCACGCAAAGACCGTAGGATCCTACGCAGTGCCGTAGGGGACCGCACCGCCACTTACCAGCAAATTAGGGTCACTGTTGCTCCTGGGGTATCGGCGAGGACCATTCGCAACCGTCTCCATGAAGCTGGGCTACGGTCCCGCACACCGTTAGGCCGTCTTCCGCTCACGCCCCAACATCGTGCAGCCCGCCTCCAGTGGTGTCGCGACAGGCGTGAATGGAGGGACGAATGGAGACGTGTCGCCTTCAGCGATGAGAGTCGCTTCTGCCTTGGTGCCAATGATGGTCGTATGCGTGTTTGGCGCCGTGCAGGTGAGCACCACAATCAGGACTGCATACGACCGAGGCACACAGGGCCAACACCCGGCATCATGGTGTGGGGAGCGATATCCTACACTGGCCGTACACCTCTGGTGATCGTCGAGCGGACACTGAATAGTGCACGGTACATCCAAACCGTCATCGAACCCATCGTTCTACCATTCCTAGACCGGCAAGGGAACTTGCTGTTCCAATAGGACAATGCACGTCCGCACGTATCCCGTGCCACCCAACGTGCTCTAGAAGGTGTAAGTCAACTACCCTGGCCAGCAAGATCTCCGGATCTATCCCCCATTGAGAATGTTTGGGACTGGATGCAGCGTCGTCGCACGCGGTCTGCACGTCCAGCACGAACGCTGGTCCATCTGAGGCGCCAGGTGGAAATGGCATGGCAAGCCGTTCCACAGGACTACATCCAGCATCTCTACGATCGTCTCCATGGGAGAATAGCAGGCTGCATTGCTGCGAAAGGTGGATATACACTGTACAAGTGCCGACATTGTGCATGCTCTGTTGCCTGTGTCTATTTGCCTGTGGTTCTGTCAGTGTGATCATGTGATGTATCTGACCCCAGGAATGTATCAATAAAGTTTCCCCTTCCTGGGAGTGTATTTCTCGGTTATACAAAACGTGCTGATCTTTTTGAACTTTTTCGATGTAATCCGTCAATCCTACCTGGTAAGGATCCCACACCGTTCAGCAGTATTCTAAGAGTAGACGGACAAGCTTAATGTAGAGCGTATCCTTAGCAGAGCTGTTACATTTTCTAAGTGTCCCGCCTTTCCCATAACACTTTATGCGAGTAAAGACATAGTTGTGTTTCACAAGAACTATGTTCGCTAAGACGTTTTCACTGATGGTCAATAAACCGTTTTCTTCGAGGTAACTCATAATGTTCGAACACAATGTATGTTCCAAAATTCTGCTGCATATCGACGTTAATAGTATTGGTCTGTAATGTAGTGGATTACTTCTACAATGTTGCTTAGATACTGGTGTGACCTGCGCAACTTTCCACTCGTTGGATACGGATCTTTCGTCGAGCGAAGGGTCGTATATGATTGTTAACTATGGAGCTAATGCATCAGCATACTCTGAAAATAGCCTAATACACTCCTGGAAATGGAAAAAAGAACACATTGACACCAGTGTGTCAGACCCACCATACTTGCTCCGGACACTGCGACAGGGCTGTACAAGCAATGATCACACGCACAGCACAGCGGACACACCAGGAACCGCGGTGTTGGCCGTCGAATGGCGCTAGCTGCGCAGCATTTGTGCACCGCCGCCGTCAGTGTCAGCCAGTTTTCCGTGGCATACGGAGCTCCATCGCAGTCTTTAACACTGGTAACATGCCGCGACAGCGTGGACGTGAACCGTATGTGCAGTTGACGGACTTTGAGCGAGGGCATATAGTGGGCATGCGGGAGGCCGGGTGGACGTACCGCCGAATTGCTCAACACAAGGGGCGTGAGGTCTCCACAGTACATCGATGTTGTCGCCAGTGGTCGGCGGAAGGTGCACGTGCCCATCGACCTGGGACCGGACCGCAGCGACGCACGGATGCACGCCAAGACCGTAGGATCCTATGCAGCGCTGTAGGGGACCGCACCGCCACTTCCCAGCAAATTAGGGACACTGTTGCTCCTGGGGTATCGGCGATGACCATTCGCAACCGTCTCCATGAAGCTGGGCTACGGTCCCGCACACCGTTAGGCCGTCTTCCGCTCACGCCCCAACATCGTGCAGCCCGCCTCCAGTGGTGTCGCGACATGCGTGAATGGACTGACGAATGAAGACGTGTCGTCTTCAGCGATGAGAGTCGCTTCTGCCTTGGTGCCAATGATGGTCGTATGCGTGTTTAGCGCCGTGCAGGTGAGCGCCACAATCAGGACTGCATACGACCGAGGCACACAGGGCCAACACCCGGCATCATGGTGTGGGGAGCGATCTCCTACACTGGCCGTACACCTCTGTCGACCGTCGAGGGGACACTGAATAGTGCACTATACATCCAAACCGTCATCGAACCCATCGTTCTACCATTCCTAGACCGGCAAAGGGAACTTGCTGTTCCAAAAGGGCAATGCACGTCCGCATGTATCCCGTGCCACCCAACGTGCTCTAGAAGGTGTAAGTCAACTACCCTGGCCAGCAAGATCTCCGGATCTGTCCCCCATAGAGCATGTTTGGGACTGGATGAAGCGTCGTCTCACGCGGTCTGCACGTCCAGCACGAACGCTGGTCCAACTGAGGCGCCAGGTGGAAATGGCATGGCAAGCCGTTCCACAGGACTACATCCAGCATCTCTACGATCGTCTCCATGGTAGAATAGCAGCCTGCATTGCAGCGAAAGGTGGATATACACTGTACTAGTGCCGACATTGTGCATGCTCTGTTGCCTGTGTCTATGTGCCAGTGGTTCTGTCAGTGTGATCATGTGATATATCTGACCCCAGGAATGTGTCAATAAAGTTTCCCCTTCCTGGGACAATGAATTCACGTTGTTCTTATTTCAATTTCCAGGAGTGTAGATATAGAGCCTGGTCCAGAATACTTGCTTTTATTAAGTGATTTAAGTTGCTTTACTACTCCGAGGATATCTACTTCTACGTTACCCATGTTGTCAGGTGTTCTTGCATCGAATTCTGGGATGTTTACTTCGTCTTCTTTTGTGAAGGAATCTCTTGAGTTTGTGTTTACTTAATCTGTTTTTGGCAGCACTTTCTTCCATAGTGTCTCCATTTCGATCGCCAACAGAATTTGATTGCTTTCTCCCTAGCATACTTCACGTATGACTCGAATCTCTTTGGATTTTTTGCCAGATTTCGAGACTAAGCTTCGTTGTAGAAACTATTATAACTGTCGTTCTCACCATGTCCTAAGAGTATTTGCCAGTGGAGCAATAAAGAAAACGTTCGTGGAATGTTTTTGTCGATGTTGGTGTAGACAGTTAGCGCATCATTCGTTCATAGTTCACTGTTGAGATATGTATTAACGATCTGATTTGCGGTGTGTTGCTTATAACATTATGTAAAATTTTTGTTTATAGCTTAATTGCCTAAATGAGTGGGCAATCAGATTAATTCCCATATCTAACATACCATGTAAACTAATGCATACATCCACCCTTCTTGCCAATCAAGCTATAAATAGTACTTTGACATAATGTTGTAAACTGCAAACAGAGCATCAGGTGTTTAAATCATATATCAACTGTGAACTATGAACACATGATGTATTGTATTTTACAACAATTATTCATTCACAATTGTAAACATTATGTAACAAATGTTTTGCTAAACGGTAATATGTAACAACGATTTTACAGCAAGAAAATAAAAAATAACCCACTGTAGATAGCACAAAAAGATCTGAAACATGTGTGGGTGAAGCAAAACAGAAAATGGTATTTTCGATAAGGCGGAATTCCTCGTTTTATTTTCATAACAAGCACGGACGTAAGAAGAAGAACTGCAGCACCACAGGATGAGTGTCAGAAAGCTTCCTAGACAGTGTTTCTGCAAGCTGTGACTTCCGCCTCTCGCAACAAAAACTGATCCCACTCTGTTCCAGTCAGTAACGGATGGACATGTTTAATGCCAATATGGAACCACGACACAGTCATGCATTCTAATGTGCTGTTACTGGAGATGAAGAGGGTATATTTAAGGCTGTTAAAAGCTTATACCCATACCTTAGCCGTTACAAACTGGCATCAGTCCAGCCAGCCACCGAATTTCACATGTGTAAGCATCATGTTCTTTTTCATACTGCGGTTTATATGTTATTTATTTATTAACATTACTGAGCGATCCACCACCTTGGTAACTATAGAGTGTAGCTTGCCATTACAAACTAGACAGCTTTCAGAATTTTCGTGTTTTTAAATTAAATTCTTAATTGAAAAATAAACAAAAAACACAAGATATTTAAATACAGTTTTGGAAAGGAAGGGAATAACAATTTTGCTATATTCTTAAGGAGAAATGGTAACTGATACGAAAGAGCACCCTTCACGTGGCTATTTCAGGCGGGTGGGTTTCGGTAAATACTTTGAGCCTGCCCCACCTGACTCACTATATTCTGTTCTACTATAGCTACTGCTGTATCTATATATGTTACCATATTAACTCTACACGATTTGTGTGTAAGGTATGACAGTACTATTAGTTACTACCGTGGCTTCCTTCACATAACTGTGCCGTAAGAGCGAGAGGTGCCTCTGGAGGTGACCTCGAGCCTCGTATTCCCGAAGGGCGCTTCTTATCAATGTTCTGCGCTCGTGGTAGTGTATTTACGTCGTATTATACTGCATATGAACGTTTATGTACAATTTAATAATATCGCACGTTTTACAAAAAAAAGTGGTTCAAATGGCTCTGAGCACTATGGGACTTAATATCTGAGGTCATCAGTCCCCTAGAACTTAGAACTACTTGAACCTAACTAACCTAAGGACATCACACACATCCATGCCCGAGGCAGGATTCGAACCTGCGACCGTAGCGGTCTCGCGGTTCCAGATTGTAACCACTCCTGCAGGCGCTCGTTTTACAGTTTGCATCTTATGAATATCACAAATTATGCAATTACATGTTTGGAAATAATCATTAAAAGAAAGAAATTTTTTCACTTGCACGGTCACGAAAATTCTTTGTTTTATTTCCATTACTGCCTTATTTCTACATTCCATGTGATTACTTGTAATACTGTGGCATTCGTATGATTTGCCTCTATGCCGTTTATGTATGTGGTGGTACTGGAGTGTTCATAGCATCTGTTTCCATATCAATGTTTGATTCTCGCCTGTCCCATACATCATGTAATGTGTGTTTCAGATAGCGATCTTTTATTTCGTCGTTGCTGCACGTAACTGTTCTTTAGTTCTATTAATATTTCATCAGTGATGCTATTAATCATGGTGCAGTTGATTGGGTCTCTTAGAGCTTGCCTTATGTCTTCGATTTCTGACTTCGCCCTTACATGTGTAAGTGTGCCACGTTTTAGCGTTATGTGTTCTGTGGACCCATGTTGATCACATTGACGGATGCCACTTTAGCTAAGGCCAAAGTGCTGTAGGTGTGTATGGGAAGAGCCATAACCATACCGCGAATTGGGTCAAAACGTCTGAGTCTCAACCGGTTCCAGTTGTTCGGGAACTGGTCAGATGTTTCCCATACTTTTTGCCATGTCACAGCATCTAAAAGATTTAATTGTCGTTTTCCTGTAATGTGATCCCCTGGTAACTCACACACCTTATCCAGTCTTCTTTGGGACAGTATGCTGCTGCTCTGTGTGTAATGGTTATGTCAATGTGGTACGTTTGAAGTACGAAACATGTCGCCTGCATGGAAGTGCTGTTAAAAGCCCCTGACTTCCTGAGCAATACACTTCTTAGTCGACGCCTTACAATAGCTTTTTATGTCGTGAGTGGCAGTCGGTGTGCCCGGGGACTTGCTGCGAAACACATAAATTCAAAGCGCCCTCTATGATGAATTCGCAATGTCTGCAATGGCCGTCTGTAGTGAGCTGAGTTTAGCTTGGCGAGTTTGTGCTTTTGTCTTCTCACTTTTCCAGTTGTGCTTTTTCTAGGTGTTTCCCTAGATATCTTGTTGCTATTTTCCTCTGTATGCTAGTGTTGTTTAGCCTAATGGTGGCGTTTCTATGCAAGGCACTTTTGATCAGTAAATAGAAGGAGCTGTGCAGCCTTGCTTTCGAGTTACACTATCAAGTTTGGTGAGTCCTGTATTATTCCTAGCACGCAGTTAATTGCATCGACAATTGAGCTTTTCGGCCGAAAACCATACCGATGTGGACTAAGGCCGAAGAGCTTCCAGTGTGAGTGTAGCCTATTAAATAGGAGCCTCTCTTGCACCTTAGCCGAAGTGTTCAAGACGCAAATTGACCCATAACGCTTCTTCCCAACCTAGAGGTAACTACCCCCTGAGGTGTAAAACGAAATTTTCTAATCGGAAAAAATAAACAACTCTATTCTGTTCGTCACAAAACTAAATTACTGTCAAAAAATCATTAGTAATACCACAATCTTTTAAGACTCGGATATTACTTACCTAAGTTATCTTTAATTCATTTTTCTTAATTAGAAGCATAAGTGCAGCGGAAGTGACAGGTTCCTCTCGTAGTCCACCAATTACACACATAGGCTGCACTTTGTCCATTATATCGCTGATGATAAAACGTAACATAAACGTAATGCTAAATATACCACAGAAATATATTTTTCCAAGTTGTAGATAGTACCTGCAGCAATCCAGAAATTGACTCATTAATCGCTTCAAAACAGATAAATATGTCATTTGACAGCACAGCAGAGTATTAACAGCATAAAGACTACTATTATGCTGTACACATTATTATTATTGTTATTATTATTATTACTGCTACTATTAGTGACTGTGGTCAGACACAAAGTATTAACAGCATGAAGTCTTCCAATTTCTAACAATTCAGAAGTAAGCATTCATCAAGTGATTTACGAATAGTGTATATAATGCACACATTTCAGCTAGGCTGTTTTTAATTGGGATTGTAGTGCGCAGGTCAAGCAAATGCCGTATTGGGTAGGAGTAATGCAAGAGAAGTACGTTTGCAAACAAGTGTCTATTCGCCCAGTGATTAGTTTGCTTTCTTAAATGAAAAGGACTTGTGGACAGCGCTTGCGATAGACTCACTCCCACACACACACACACACACACACACACACACGCACACACACACACACACACGCACACAAACTAAATGTCATTCATCATTTTAAAAATAAAAGTTTTCCAAGAAAAGCATTTCGTTCTACAGTTTACTTACGTGCTAAGTTGTTAATAAGGTGGGGAAGGGGGTTGGGGGATACAGATGGCTAGTGGTGGGGGAGAGCGGGGGTACTAGCTGATGCCTAACGGCACTCATGGATAATGGTCTAAGGAAGGCTGGGAACCATTGGCCTGTAAGTCTTTTGGTCTGTCGTGTCCAGATCATCTGATTTTTTGATGTTTACTACGTTCACTCTTTTCGGCATACAGGGACCCAGCGTTGCAGCAGTGCTGCATTTATTAGCTGTGTTAGAAAGGGGTGACCTACGCAACAGTATTTTTTAGTGTTTCTGAGTGTATGTCATCTGAACCGGGAGTCGGCTGATTTCTTAATTGTTTCATTGCTAACGCTATCTCTTATTGAAAAAGTGGGACAGTAATGGGGCCATTATTTCTAGGGGTCATCCATTTGTCTTCTTAAGTCCGTGTGATGTAGCGGGTCGGTCGCCTCTTCGTCATCGGGGAGGAGCTCATTCAGCAGATATTTTGAATGTAATTTTAATGATGTGTTTTGAGTCAGTGAATTATTAATAGGTGTATCCTTTTGTGTTTCTTGTACCGGTGTATATTAGTACGTCTGTTCCTTGTTTTTTCTGTTCCTTGTTTTTCTGTATGTGAGACGAATATGTGTTGGTATCACACTATTTTGTGTTTGTTTTCGGATTATTTTATTACATTCCTCCTTACATTGATAGAAAACGTCCTAGTTCTGCTGTAACACTGGTAGCAGAGATCCGGTCTGAAAGACTGTCCGCTGGAACACTTAGTGTTTTATCTGCCTTCCTACGTGGTAGTAAGAGGCTGCCTGCACACACATGTCGTCTATGTAATCAGTGATGTTAGAATATATTTGATGTATTATGTCACACATTTCTAGATCTGTTAATTACTTTGTATCCGCATTTTGTCGCCAGGAGAATGCTCGCCGCCAATCTGTCGTTTTATTTGATGCAGACTTACGTTTGCGCTTACGTGTATTGAATCTTTGCATATCTGTACCTGAATTTAGCGAGTGCTTTAGTGTCTGACCATTTTAGTTGCACTACGTGATAGTGAACTTTGCCAGTAATGTAATATTCACCTTGGTCTATTTCCATCTCGTTCAGTTGTTTGTAGGTATTGCAGTCAGAGCCCCAAGCCTTAGCGCATGTCATGTTCCTACATTTGCATGGCACATATACAACTACGGATTTCCTTCGTCATTTAGATTTCTTGTGTCCCGACTTTGCATATTTTCCAGAGACTTGCTTCTTTTCGCAACGTTTTGTGGGTTGACCTAGGCCCCAGCAAATGCTAAGGACGCGAACTGAATGTAGACTCTTTCCCTTTGCAGCACCAGAAAACGAACTGTTGGAGTGCCTTCCAGGATATTATTAACTTTTTGTCGACTTTTTGGGCCTGTTTTGAACTTGATTTTTACTTCCTCGCACAACTCATCCGTGGAGATACGTCCGTTTCAGTTGATCTCATATAGTCCTGTACAGCTAGAGTAGTGGTGACTAAATACACTGCAAGGAGAGGTTGGAATTTCGCCAGATCTTCACATGTAATATCTTTAGCTGGGCCGTCTTTTTTGTGATTTTCCTTTTATATGCTTGTGTTTCCGTTTCTAAGTTGTGTGTGTTTGCTGTGGATCCGACTGCGTTTATTTTTACTTTGTCATGTCTGGGATTTATTGTTGTACTGACTGTGTCACTCATATCCTTGACATCTTCAAAGTCTTCCGATTTTAAAAAGACAACACTCGGCTGTACACAGCACATCGTACGAGAAGTGTAAACATCCACTTGAGGTCCTGTTTTGAGTATCCTATTCGTGACCTAACAGTCAACATTAAGTAGTGCAAACGCAAAGCCGTGATATCAAAGCCATTCTTTCCCTTTCTTTATTAAGCCATATTCCGTCTGTCTGCTAAAACCATCAGGCGGACGGAAGGACAGAGAAGTGGCAGTCACTTTCTAACTAGCCAGTAATAGAAAAATCTTGGAGAAACATGCTTGAGAAAAGACTCGTGGGTTTCTGTCATGGTGAGACTTATTCCAGCGTCATCAGCCAGCGGCCGCTTGATACAGTGCGGCGTCCACCCAAGTGATCGAGATGCATAGAGCATACGATCTCGAGAAGACTTTCTCCGCTCAAATTAGCAAGTATGGCATTACGTAACATTGAATATCTTATATTAGTATGTTTCAGTATTGCTCTGTGTGGATTATGTGTGGCATGTTGCCACATGCGTATTTAACTATGGTCTTAATTTGTTCAAGTTTGTAGTATAGTTCGTGCCATGACAACCTGCATGTTTGACGTTATGAGGAGGGTCGTTTTCACATTAGAAAACAGGGTCTAAACCAGAGTAACTCTTTGTCTACTTTTTGGGCCGGTTTTGAACTTAATAAAAGGATGAGAGGAGGAAAGGCAATTCTGAATAGCTATGCCCTGTGTGAAGTGACTGCTATCGAGAAATTCAGTTTATAGCATTTGAAATGCGATCATTTTCAGATAAATTAATCACCACATTCAAGGAGACAACAGGCATTAATCAAGTATGTTTCTTCGATTTAATACTATGGTCAATGACAGCGTACCCGATAACTAGGAAGTGTGGCGACCAATCAACCTATGTGTGACACTTGCCATCAATAGTCATAGTGAGGTTAAAATACAGGAAGGAGAGTTGCTGTACGACATCTCGTCGAAAACAAGATTGGACGTGAAACACAATCTCGAAGGAAGGATGGTGGTGGAAGTTGTAAGTGCCCTTCCATAGGATTCATCCTGTCTTTTGCTGTAATAAATTTCAGTAGGTCACCGTAAACAGTAAACCGCGCAGCCTGATTGCGATTTGAAGAACCGTATCGTAACTTCATCAGGAAAAAATAGTGTGTAAGTCAAAATAAACATTATCTCAAATGATGTCCTGTATGTATCCACAAAATACACTCAAGCGCCAAAGAAATTGGTACAGGCATGTGTGTTAACATACAGAGATATGTAAACAGGTCGAATAAGGATAATAAGGCGCTGCGGTCGGCAACACATAGAAGATAGAAAGTGTCTGGCGCAGTTCTTAGGTACCTTACTGCAGCTACAATAGTAGCTTAACAAAATTTAAGTGAGGTCGAACGTAGTGCTATAGTCAGCGCTCGAGCGATGTGACAGAGCATCTTCGAGACATGGATGCAGTGACGATTTTCCCGTACGACCATTACACGAGTATACCGCGAATATCAGGAATCCGATAAAAAATCAATATTCGACATCACTGTGGCGGGAAAAAGATCCTGCAAGAACGAGACGACGACTGAAAGGAATCGTTCAATGTGAGAGAAGTGCAACCTTTCCGCAAATTGATACAGATTTCAATTCTGGGACATCAGTAAGTGTCAGAGTGCGTAACATTCAACGAAATAACATCGATATGGGCCTTAGGAACCGAAGGCCCACTCGTGTTCTATTGATGACTGCACGGCACAAAGCAATATGCCTTTCCTGGACCCCTCAACACCGACATTGGGCTATCGATGACTGGAAACACGTTGCCTGGTCGGACGAGACTCGTTTCAAATTGTATCGAGCGGATGGACGTGCACGGGTATGCGGACAACAGCATGAATCCATGGACTCGGCATTTCAGCAGGGGACTATTCATGGTGGTTGAGGCTCTGTAATGGTGTGGGACATGTGCGGCTGGAGTGATATGGAATCCCCGATATGTGTAGATATGAGTCTGACAGGTGAGCGTACGTAAGCATCCTTTCTGATCATCTGAATCCATCCATACCCATTGTGCGTTCAGACAGAGTTGGGCAATTCCAACCGGACAATGCGGCACCCTACAAATCGAAATAGGGGTAATACAGGAGTTAGGTTTAATAATGAATAGGAAAATAGGAATGCGGTAAAGCTACTACAAACAGCATAGTGAACGCATTATTGTGGCCAAGACAGATACGAAGCCCACACCTACTATAGTAATACAAGTTTATATGCCAACTAGCTCTGCAGATGACAAAGAAATTGAAGAAATGTACGATGAAATAAAAGAAATTATTCAGATAGTGAAAGGTGACGAAAATTTAATAGTCATAGGTGACTGGAATTCAGTTGTGGGAAAAGAGAGAGAAGGAAACGTAGTAGGTGAATATGGATTGGGGAAGAGAAATGAAAGAGGAAGCCGCCTGCTAGAATTTTGCACAGGGCACAACTTAATCATAGCTAACACTTGGTTTAAGAATCATGAAAGAAGGTTGTATACACGGAAGAACACTGGAGATACTGAAAGGTAACAGATAGATTGTATAATGGTAAGACAGAGATTTAGGAACCAGGTTTTAAATTGTAAGACATTTCCAAGGGCAGAAGTGGACTCTGACCACAATCTATTGGTTATGACCTGTACATTAAAACTGAAGAAATTGCAAAAAGGTGGGAATTTAAGCAGATGGTACCTGGATAAACTGAAAGAAGTAGAGGTTGTACAGAGTTTCAGGGAGAGGATAAGGGAACAATTGACAGAAATTGGGGAAAGAGATACAGTAGAAGAAGAATCTGTAGCTTTGAGGGATGAAGTAGTGAAGGCAGCGGAGGATCAAGTAGGTAAAAAGACGAGGGCTAGTAGAAATCCTTGGGTAACAGAAGAAATCATAAATTTAATTGATGAAAGGAGAAAATATAAAAATGCAGTAAATGAAGCAGGCAAAAAGGAATACAAACGCCTCAAAAATGAGATCGACAGGAAGTGCAAAATGGTTAAGCAGGGATGGCTAGAGGACATATGTAACGATGTAGAGGCTTATCTCACTAGGGGTAAGATAGATACTGCCTACAGGAAAATTAAAGAGACTTTTGGAGATAAGAGAACCACTTGTATGAACGTCAAGAGCTCAGATGGAAACCCAGTTCTAAGCCATGAAGGGAAAGCAGAAAGGTGGAAGGAGTATATAGAGGGTCTATGCAAGGGCGATGTACTTGAGGACAATATTATGGAAGTGGAGGAGGATGTGGATGAGGATGAGACGGGAGATGCGATACTGCGTGATGAGTTTGGCAGAGCATTGAAAGACCTGAGTCGAAACAAGGCCCCTGGAGTAGACAACATTCCATTACAACTACTGACGGCCTTGGGAGAGCCAATCCCGACAAAACTCTACCATCTGGTGAGCAAGGTGTATGAAACAGGCAAAATTCCCTCAGACTTAAAGAAAAACATAATAATTCCAATCCCAAAGAAAGCAGGTGCTGACAAACGTGAAAATTACCGAACAATCATTCTAATAAGCCACAGCTGCAAAATATTAACACGAATTCCTTACAGACGAATGGAAAACCTAGTAGAAGCCGACCTCAGGGAAGATCAGTTGGGATTCCGTAGAAATATTGGAACACATGAGGCAATACTGACCTTAATACTTATCTTAGAAGAAAGATTAAGGAAAGGCAAACCTACATTTCGAGCATTTGTAGACTTATAGAAAGCTTTTGACAATGTTGACTGGAATACTCTCTTTTAAATTCTAAAGGTGGCAGGGATAAAATACAGGGAGCGAAAGGCTATTCACAATTTTACAGAAACCAGATGTGAGTTATAAGTGTCGAGGGACATGAAAGGGAACCAGTAGTCAGGAAGGGAGTGAGACAGGGTTGTATCCTCTCCCCGATGTTATTCAATCTGTATATTGAGCAAGCAGTAAAGGAAACAAAAGAAAAATTCGGAGTAGGTATTAAAATCCAGGGAGAAGAAATAAAAACTTAGAGGTACGCCGATGACATAGTAATTCTGTCAGAGACAGCAAAGGACTTGGAAGAGCAGTTGAACGGAATGGACAGTGACTGAAAGGAGGGTATAAGATGAACATCAACAAAAGCAAAACGTGGATAATGGAATATAGTCGAATTAAGTTGGGTGATGCTGAGGGAATTTGATTGGGAAATGAGACACTTAAAGTAGGAAAGGAGTGTTGCTATTTGGGCAGCAGCATAACTGATGATGGGGGAAGTAGGGAGGATATAAAATGTAGATGGGCAATGGCAAGGAAAGCGTTTCTGAAGAAGGGAAATTTGTTAACATCGAGTATAGATTTAAGTGTCAGGAAGTCATATATGAAAGTATTTGTAATGAGTGTAGCCATGTATGGAAGTGAAGCATGGACAATAAATAGTTTGGACAAGCAGAGAATAGAACCTTTTGAAATGTGGTGTTACGGAAGAATGCTGAAGATTAGATGGGTAGATCACATAACTAACGAGGAGGTAGTGAATAGGACTGGGGAGAAGAGAGGTCTGTGGCACAACTTGACTAGAAGAAGGGATCGGTTGGTAGGACAAGTTGTGAGGCATCAAGGGATCACCAATTTAGTACTGGAGGGCAGCGTGGGGGGTAAAAATCGTAGAGGAAGACCAAGAGATGAATACACTAAGCAGATTCAGAAGGATGTAGGTTGCAGTAGGTACTAGGAGATGAAGGTGCTTGCACAGGATAGAGTGGCATGGAGAGCTGCATCAAACCAGTCTCAGGACTGATGACCACAACAACGACAACAAGTATGCCACAATTAGTTTTTTCTTAGGGCAGAGAGAAACGCAAGGAATGTTTTCAGACAGAATGAATTATAGGTATGGGGATATAGAAGAAGACGTTTTTGTAGCTTTTAAGATGAATGGTAGAGGACAGTAAAAAAACCGTTATATTTGTTTCTATAGTTTTGGGACAATATAACAAAAGGGTAACTCAGGCGACAATGGAAAAGAGGCAAGAGAGGGACTCCGAGAGGGAATGTAGAAGATTTTAACAATGAATGAAAGATGAAATTCTTTACATCATTTCTGGAGAACAGAGGGTGTATTAACGTTTGAAGAGGAAGAAAGAGATGTATTATAATTTTTTTTAAAGCGTTCATTGAAGATGTTTACTTTATAAGTACAGTATCTATACAGGCTTCAAATGGATTGAAATTAAAAAAAAACTGTATATTCGAAAGGAACTCACTTGAATTAAAAAGGCAAGAGAAATAAAAAGTAACTCAATTGCGATTTTATTTGTTGCAAAGTGATCTTCCACTGGCTGTCAATGGGAAAAAATTAAGGAAACAGTCAACATAACACAAAGCTTTAGGGATTCTGAAGTTTTATCCAGAATCGCAGATTATTTTGTACATCCAACATGCATCTTGTCATGGAATCTATGAACCATCGGTCGTGACAGCCAGAAGAAGCAAGCCTCAAGAATGCAGCTCCATAGGGCGTCAGCCCACAGTGGCCAGTCCATGACATTGGCGCCAATGGCAAAGACCTGATGTGGAACAATGGCAGGCTTATTCTGTTGTAATGTGAAGTCCTCTTCTCCATACAGTATTCGCTCTGACAGAAGCATCACATTTTCCAATATGTGGGCGTACTACTTGCTGTGGTGGGTACATATAGGAGTCGATGGCGCGTCCCATGCTGCTTGTAAACGACATTTGGGCAGTTGTTACTGGTGGAAATCACCTTCTAGAAAGTAAAAATAACGTTTTCCAAAGGAGCTCCGCAAATACCAGTCGGTATAGAAAATTGTCTCCACTAAGCTCTTGTTCCACAATAGCTCGTCATGCATGCAGTCCAGCGTCCCCCATCCTTTAGTGTATAGTGTCATTAGAGCAAGGAACGGTGGTCTCTCTCCGCAACAGTTTCGCTTCGAGAAAGGAATTTTCTAGGCTCTCAGATGCTAGCTCCCTGTTGTCCAGCTGTGAGCTCACTCTCTTCCTGCCTGACCCTGGGGCTCTGTTAGTTGTGGTTCTTTCTAGGTAGTTCCTCCACCATCTCTTTGCACTAGCAAGTGGCGCATCATCCCATCTGTGAACTTCTCTGAAGGAACGTCCATCTTCTCCAGTAAGACCGTCGACTCGTATGCCGAGTTGGTTTCTCTCAGTGAGCCAACAATGAGTGTGATGTGTATTTCTGCTTGCCACTCTCTTACTGATGCCAGGTGATGAAGTAAACATATTTACGTCAAAGCGACCAGCATAGGAGGAGCCATGAACTCCTGGTGTGCTGACTCATTCCGGTAGGGGGAGGGAGTGGTGATTGTTGGCCCACCACCGCCAGCTCACTCGCTTCAGTCTCACCTCAGCACCAGGCCATAGCCGGCCAATCAGTCTGTGAGCCGTCCAACCTGGCTGATACATACATCGCAACTTCTGGCTAGTACGGGACCAGACTGCAGTGTCACACTCACCCCTTGAAGGATGAAACGTCTGATCTACCCCACATAAGTCCATAGTATAAATCAATGCTTCTAGAGCTAGTTTGCTGCAACATGAGCAGCCACTACTAATTTTAAGGTTTCATTCAAACATTTAACGAAAATGAACAAAATAATGCACTAATGATAAACATAGCTGTTGAAAATCGTTTCTTTTAAAGTACATTGATGAGAGTTCTGACTCAAAAAGCATTTTCAAGTAAAAATTCCAGGATTTAAACCCAGAATCTAATTTCACACTTTTTCCCAAAAAAGAAATCTCGTAGGCCTATAATGACAAAACCAATTTCTTATTGTCTCTTGTAAAACATTTCCAATATAAAATATTATGTTCTTTATAAATAAGAACAAATAAATCTCCTTTGCCTATACTGAATAAACACCGAGTCCCATGTTCTCATATAAAAATATTCAAATTTAATAAATTTTATTCTTTATAAATAAGAGATAAAAATATCAAAGATAAGTTTTGAGTGATAATATTTTAGTAATCATATAAAATAAGTTTTAATTTTTTGTAAAAACAGTGAAAACCAAAATGGCAGCAAACAAAAGTACAGATTGATATACAGATATGTAGAAAATTATTGTGAAGAATAATGCTGTTAAAGCTAACTACAAAAGATCACACTGGTGTCAATGTGTTTTTTTTCCATTTTCAGGAGAGTATCATGCAACTAACAAAAATGATAATATTGGGGAACCACAAGAATTTTTTAATGAAACTGGAAAGAAAAACATAATCAACTTAAAGTATATATTAATTGAAAGAAGAGCAATTACAGTTACACAAAGTTCAATGGTAATGTTTAAAGACAAGAAGAAGTGCAATAATTAATTTTTAACAAAAATTATTTTTTTATAAAGAATAACTCACTTACAAGATTATTATAAAAACCCACAAATTAACTATCTTATTCAAATTAAAGAAATGCAAAGGATAACATCTGGTTGGTCTTCAATTTATACAGATAGTTTAGAATTAAATGTGGATACATGTAATCCAGTTTTTGCTTCTTCTTATATCGATCACCAAAAGTAATGAAAGGCAAAAAATCCTGTAGTTAACTCAAAAAACACAGATCTAAAATGTTTTCTGTGGGCAATAGCATCTGCATTATATCTCTTAGAAAAAAATAGGAAAGTGTTAATCATCGTTAAAGTATTGAATTAGTAAAGGATGAAATTTTTGTAAATGAAAACATTAATTTACCTGCTCAGATAACAAATATTACAAAACTTGAAAGGAAATAAAATATTTCAATTAATGGTTATGCTTACAAAGACAATGAAGGAGAAGAAAAAAATAATTTATATCCCCTTTACAATAAATAAAAAAACAGCAAATCCTGTTAATGTCTTTTTAGTTCGAAATAAAAATAATTCACATTGTTGTTAGACAAAAATCTTTTTACATTAATCATTTCACAAATAGCCAAATACAATGAAAAAATCACTTTGTGGTAATGCTAAGGATATTTTGATTCACAAGAAAAATTAGACACACATGAGAATGCAAAGAAGAAAAAAATTGTAAGCCATGTATAGGTTTTTGACTCTGTACCACACAGACAGCTTGTAGTATAAATGCGTTCTTATGGAAGATTGTCTCAATTATGTGACAGGGTTTGTCATTTTCTATCAGAGTGGTCACAGTTTGTAGCAATTGACAGAAAGTCATAGAGTAAAACCAAAGTTATATCTGGCAATCCCCAAAGTAGTGCTATAGGAATCTTGCTACTCCTTATCTATATAAACGATTTGGGAGGCAATCTGAGCAGACATCTTGGGTTGTTTGAAATGGCACCATCGTTTTGCAACTAATAAAGTCTTTAGAAGATCAAAACAAAATTGAAAACAATTTAGGAAAGATATCTGAAAAATTGTCAGCTCACCCAAAATAATGAAAAGGTTGAGATCATAAACATAACTGCCAAAAGGAATTCTTTATACTTCAGTTACATGATAAATGAGTGAACCCTAAAAGTGACAAATTGAATTAAATATATAGGAATTACAATTATAAACAACTTAAACTGGAATGAACACACAGAAAATGTTGTGGGGAAGCTTAACCAAGTACTGCGTTTTATTGGCATGACACTTAGAAACTGTAACAGACTAACTAAGGAGACTGCCTACACTACTCTTGTCTATCCTCCTTTAGAATATTGCTGCATGGTGTGGGATGCTTACCAAATAGGACTGACAAAGTACACCAAAAAAGTTCAAAGAAGGGCAGGATATGCTATTATTATGAAATAGATGAGAGAGTGTCAACGAAATGATGCAGGATTTGGATGGGATGGAAATTTCTCAGGAAATTGAAATCACCAACTTTCCCCTACAAATACGAGAATATTTTGTAGACACTGACCCACACCATGAGAAACGATCATCATGATAATATATGGGAAGTCAGATCTCATATGGAAAGATATAGTTGTTTGTTATTTCAACACACTATATGAGATTGAAATAATAGAGAATTGTAAAGGTGGGCCAGTGAACCCTCTCCCAGGCACTTAATCGGGTTTACAGGGTATCCATGTACATGCAAATATAAAGGTCACAAAATTGAACTTCAAAAATTATAATAATCAAATACAAGTTTCTTTTTAAATTAATGAAAAATTTGATTATTAATTAGATGATAAACTTGCCTTCAAAATAAAAAAAACACATAAAACACATTTAACTGTTTTTTTCATTTATTACTTTAATTATTCTAATTGAAATTATAAAAATTCAGTTGAATGCACAGGTAGAAACAAAAAATTCTTTAAGATGTGAAAAGAAGAATGAAGATTATTTGAGAAAGCATGTAGTGAGAATGTTCCTATCGAAATTACTAGAGAAGGCGTAACCAATTATAAAATTGTAGAAACTTTTCATATAAGCGAAAAAAAATGTATTTTTGGTGAAAATTATGTAAGAGGTCATTGCAATATAATAAGACAATATAGAGTAGTTGCACGTGAAGTTTGTACTCTTAATTAGAAAACTGTACATTTTTATTCCAGTTTGGATTCCATATTTAACGAATTATGATGTTTATTTTCTTATTAAAAAATTGACAATTAACATCAAAGATACTGATGGAATTTCAATAATGAACAAAAATATATTTCTCTTGAATGTTATAGAATTTTTTGATATACTTAATTATATTTGTTGAAGTATTAATAAATTATCTTCTAATCTTACACACCTAAAAAAATTTGAAAACAGATAAATGCTTTGAAGGTGAACATCTAGATTTAACATTGAGAAAAGGAGTTTTTCCTTATGAATATATGAATTCTGAAGAAAATTAATACAAAACTAAATTTCACAAAATGGAATGTTTTTATCTAAAACTTAATTTAGATAATTATTTCTAATGAAGACTTTGAAAGAGAAAAAACAGTTTCGAAGAATCAATAATAAACATTTAGATCAAATTATATAATAATATAATTAATCTATGTTTTTAATTTCAACAAATGGTTTCAAAAATTTCATACATAAGAGTATTAAAACTTATAAACTTCATTCTACTTTGTATCCTACATTTTCAGGATTATCTTGGGATTCTATGTTAAAAACTACGAAAACTAGTTTTAATGTATAATGTGATTGTGATATGTTTTTATATCTTGAAAAAGGAATCCATGGCGATACTTCTCAATGTATTATAACTAATGCAAAATCAAAAAACATAACAAAATTTTTTGGCGAAAATATTTTGTACAATAAGATGATAATAACTTATATTATTGGTTAAAGTCTAAAAAATAACAGTTGGGTAGAAACAAAATGTTTTAATACTGATAAATACTTAAAATGTCACACAATTAAAATAAGAATTTGTTTTAGAATCTGATTTAGAATTTCCAAATAAAACTACATGATTCAAATATGGACTTACCTTCAGAACATGAAGGAGGAAGTAAATTAATAACAATATTATATAAAGAAAGAAAAATTCATTTTAAGTTTTAGAAATCTTAAACAATGTTTAAGTCTTGGAATAAAATTCAAAGACATTAATGGAAATTATTAGTTCAGCACTCATTTGGGTCCTGAAATAAATTTACTTGAATAAAAATTTAAAAAAGTAGTTTAGGAATATGAAGAAGATGTTTATAACCAAGTGAACGATTAGGTGTTTGGGAAAAACAAGGGGAAATTCAAGAAACAGAGAAAATATTAAAATAATATGAGAGCCAAGAAAAAATACTAGTTATATACCATTCCAAATGATGAAATTACTACACTATTTTCAGAAAATTTCACAGTCGTTCATGAGAAGAGATAAAAAACTACATCAATAAAGGAATTAATATATGAAAGAATATTTAGATGTTTTGAAAATAATACTGAAATGTTTTCTACATACTGTGATAAAATTATAGTATGATGAAACTATACATTTTAGTTGTATAGATAACTATGTTTCAAGAACTGAATAGCTTTATAAAGGTGTTAAATAAATGACAAACGAATTTGATACAAGTGACTAGAATGATATAAATGAATTTCTATAAGTAAATAAGAGAGTTTTGGTGAAATGAATTATGGAAGTTGTGAAAAATTATGTTAGAACATGTAAGTTTCAGATCACAAATATATCCATACAAGGTAGGTAAGATACAATTTAAGGGGCTTTGATATATGTTGGGAAAATTAAAATACTTTCGATGTTTATAAAAGATGTTTTACTGACAAAAAAGCAATAAAGAAATATTAATTTGATTAGATCATTTAAATGTGAATTAGGTGCAGTTGAATGTAAGAAATTGCTTTAAGTTCTGATGATTATAAATATGTTATATTTCAAGTTGGAATTAATACATTACCATATGACCTGTGAAATTAAATTGAAATAAAATGAATGGTGTTACAAACTATATTGGACGATAATTAAAGAGTTGCACAGAAGGTTACCTAAAAAGCAGTTTTCAACATTTTTTCATGATTTGTTGAATATTGATGTCTTCTCAAATAAAATTTACTAACAAATATTCCACAAATGCACTCAAGTTTTTGATAATCTTTCTTTATCTTTTGGATTCTGTAAAGTTCATTACTCACTTTTTGCATTATCACAGTCCTGAATGTATTTAGATTAATTCCCTATCCACATTTTCTACAAATAAATATGAAAAGTTTATAAGACATTCTTATGTTTCTTTCTGTATTTTGTAGTCTTTAGCACCCAAATTAGCAGGCAAATTATGTATCATTTCTATTTTTGGTTGATTTCTCTATGGAATAACACTTCTTATTGCTTGTCATTTATTAGATAAAAAAATAGTAGAATTAAAAGATAAAAATTTATATAATGTTTTTATATATAAATGGAGTCATTTGTGGGCTAAGAGAATGTATTTATGAGAACTAAAACGATTTGATGAAGAAACTTTCTTTAATTTTGAGAAAAAAATAGTTGTAAGTTTTTGAAGTATTTCTAGCTTTCAGTGACAGTATTAGAAGAAAATATATGTAAAGAATATAAAGAACGGACGTGTAACCAGCATTACAGTTGCATTTGTATACAAACTTTGTAATTGAAACTCATATGTCTACTTCAGTTTACAAGATGAATACTTTGAGTAGAAAACTGACAAGACGAGTTTTACATAGCAGTTTTACCCTAAATTCAGCAACATGGTGAACATAAAATAAAAATGAGTATAAATCGACCTTTTCAAGGACAAATAAATTATTTAAAAGAACTTAATATAATTAAGAACAAGTATTACAAAAATCTGATTAACAATTTGATAAAGCTATAGAAATAATTAACAAAGGAAATTAAAACATAGGTACACTATTACCACTTGTTGCTCTTTAATCAAGGAGTCAAAACATAATACCAATTCTTTTATATTAAGATTATACGATTTTACTGTTAATATCATGTTAAGCAAATCAAATTGAAAACTGTGAAAAAGTACTTATCGGAAACCTACACAATATGGGAAAATGATTAAGACATATTTATGTACTAAAGTCAGTAAACTTATATCAAAGAATGAAAGAAAATTTGAGAATAACTTGATTTCAAATTTATTTTAATACTTTGGTTATGTTTTCACAAAAGAGTTGCACGAAGATATATAAAAACCAACAATCGTTTGCATCAAATTAAAACACTTTTTTCAAGTACCTTTAAATATTCAGATTTTAAATAGCGTTTGAAAGAATTTTTATGTGGTTCTAGTAAAGAAAATTTACTATAATCCCATCATGACCTCACGTCATATTAAAAGTTAAAATTTTTTGATATCAAATGATTTTTATTAACAATTAGCTGAGTATCAAAATTAACTATATCTTCTTTAATGGAAAAATAAACAACATAGAAAATTAAGTTTATTACCAAAAGTGTTCAGATTTTTAAAATCAACTTCTTTTCATTATATAAGAGTTTTTGTTAATATTTTAAAAATTATTTATTTAACAGTTGTGAGAATTTTCGAAACATAACCATTTAACAAAGAAATATCTTTCCACCTTTAAACTTGTGTTCATCTTTTGGCGAAATTAGTTTAAAGAAGTACTTCATAAAAAAAGGTCAAATTGATCTTAGCAATATAGAACTTAACATCAGAGGTCATCTGTCCCCTTCCAATTACATATACTTACCAACTTAACATTTTTTATTCGGTAGCAGTAAACTTTCTTATGTGATCACTTTCCAGTAAGATTTATAGGCTCTTGATTTTCATCTTTCAGTTCTAATTTTATAGTCGAGTATTTTTCATTGTTGTAGTCATCAGTAATTTTTAACCTATGTCCAACTCCTTTAAAATTTGCTTCAAGAGATAATTTGTTATACTTTTTTCAATGTTCTATTAAATCGATCAGCAGCAAAATTTAATTAAGTACAAATAGGATAATAATTAATGTTAGTTATTAATGAAATTGTTTGCTTTTAAATGCTTACCCTTGCAAGTTAAACGGTTTCCTTCCATTGAATATATTTTAAAAAGATATAACTGTGATTTTTCCGCTTTTGGCTTGCCAAAGCAAATTTTGAAAAACATTTATAACAGCTATTAAATATTTTTATAATTGATAAATTTGTGACTTCTTTTCTGATTACTAGAGTCCATTTCACCTATATCAGTTCTCCATAAATCGATTGCAAAAGAAATTACGTATTTTCTTTCATAATTCTACTAAATATTTTAGTGTAATTGGTAAAAATTTGACCACAAATATTTAGTGCGTCCTTCACAATTATTTTTAATTAGTATGCTCTCTTTTGTTTCACAAATTAAAATCTTAGTTTTCCAATTTTAGTTATAAATCTATGAGGATCAAATGTTTCAGTAAATTTTTTGCACCTGAAGCCAAAATTTGATTTAATTGCCTCAACATTTTCATTTCAAAAAGTTTATATTTTAAATTGTCCACATCTCTAATCCAAATTTTAAAATCATAGAATGTGAAACTCTTTTTATGTTTTTACTTTCAAAAAACCTTCTTAGGTGTAAAGTGATATTCATTGAAATTGTATATGTTTTTTTGCCTCCAGTCATAAAAGTAAATTCAATAATAGGTTTAATATATACATTATACCTCAGTTATATTTATTTATTTAAGTGTGGAGTTTAATCCATTACTGTGCAAATCTTTAATTACATCTGTTTAAAGTAATCACATACTTATATTTATTAATATAACGAAGGAAACTTTCAAAACATCTTTCTTAGAATAATAATTTGGAAACTAAGTTACCCCATTTACATATTGTAATTAGGTTCAGAAATCCTTATATTTTAATATCTAACGCTTACACCATTCAAAACATGAAGTTGGTTATTCATATTGTCAATTCTTCTTTTTTAAAGTGAATGTTTTTTTTATGTGGCTTAAAATATTAATTCTTTTCTAAAATTTTTTAATGATATGAATTTATGAGCCTTCATTATTATACATCAAATATCATTAAAGGAGGAGGAGGAGATCAGTGTTTAATGGCCCGTCGACAACGAGGTCACTAGAGACGGAGCGCAAGCTCGGGTGAGGGAAGGATGGGGAAGGAAATCGGCCATGCCCTTTCAAAGGAACCATCCCGGCATTTGCCTGAATCGATTTAGGAAAATCACGGTAACCTAAATCAGGATGGCCGGAGACGGGATTGAACCGTCGTCCTGCCAAATGCGAGTCCAGTGTGCTAACCAGTGCGCCACCTCGCTCGGTCAAATGTCATTAAAATTATATATATATATATGTATATATATATATATATATATATATAACGTTTCTGTTATAATCGTTCAATATTGTATTAAAACATCACTTTTTCCTTAATAGTGAACTACTTGGTGTACATACCTCCGCTATATGAACAAAAACAAGTTTTATTTTAATTGTTATAAAACTAATACGATGAGTTCCTCCATGATTAGAAGTACTTAATTTACTGTTCCACATTCAAAATTTTTTAGTTAATTAATTGTTTTGCCAGTCATAAGAAAGCCATGAAATTGATTAAATTTTAATTGTATACCTAATTCTTTTATGTAAATGTTAGATGAAAGGTTGTTAAATATTTCGATTAATCCTTCGAATATTTTTAGTCTGTGTCCTTTCTCTTTCATTTATGTCTTTTTTATTCTCCTAATACAATCAAGTTCTTCCCTATTTGTAACTGCATTTCCAATTGCTGCACCTCCATAAGCAAGTGAACCAGTTGTAGCGAAAGAAGCAAGTGCTACTACCATCGGTGTTAAAAATCCGCCTTCTTCTTATGTTTCCTTTTATTATTTTAATATTGAACAACTTTTTCCACAGCATGGCTAATTAATGAAACAAGTATATTTCCACCAGTTTTTAATTTTCATGCTTTTTTGAATATCAGTAAGAAATGGTTTAGTAATATTTAATTGTTGCTTATTGAGTACAAGTTGAATTGATTTTGGTGTACTTTTCTCACTTGGTAGTAGACATTTATCAAGGAACATTCTTAATACTGTGTCTGCTTTCTTAACATTTAAATCCAATCATAATCTTCGTATTTGACACATCTTCACTCTATCGACCGTTGCAGCTATAATTTCACCCTATAAGGCATCATTTGTATTCATTCATTCTTTTGCAGCCTACTGAAGTGTCTTATGAAGTTCATATTTTTTTTTCTAATTCTTTATTATCTCTATAAGTATTGTCATGTTGTTTACATGTTTAATCTGGTGGTTTCATTCCTTGATGTCTGCTAACAAAGAGTTCTTGTAAATTGTTTCCCCATTCTCAAAATCGATAGCCTGGAAGATGCAACTCAAATAGTCATTATTACGAAACTATTCGATATTTTTCACTTTTCGAAAATGTATGTCACAAATTATAAAAATCTAATTTAGTAAGTAAATGCTTTATGACCATTAATAAAAAATGAATAAATTTATTAGTTATCATTTGAAATTTTAACACTTTTTAATTATTATATATGTTATTTCCAGCTAGTCCTTCGTCATGAATTATTGTTAATCTCTCAATGAAATTTCTAATGTCAATCACCCAATTACATAAACCAGTTTTTAAAAAGATTTTTTTGTTACTAATCCCTTACCAGCCTTGGCAAATCAATCACAATGATTTCTTCCTCAAATATTAAGACAAAGGGTACTGTTTTAGAGAGAGTATTATATTTTCCCTTCTATTTCATTTTCTTATATTTTTTTTACTTTCATTATATACAGCATTTGATTAAATTAAATTGTTTCAATATTTTGTTAATGAAAAGTTTATAATTCTGTTCCTAAATCAATCAAAATTATTTGTTTCTAGTTACGAGTATCCTTACTCTATGTGTTCCTTCATATACTTTAATATCAGTTTACAATTTATCATTATTCATTTTTAGATAAGTTTCAAACAAATTAAAATCGGGCAAATGGCCTCTATCCGAAAACATTATCTTCCCTATGATTGACTTTAGTAACATACTTTCACTAATATTTAATTCTTTATATTTATCTCTTTTAATGTTCTTTCCTCTTAATGATTATCTAACAAATTATTTTTCTTACTTACTAAACGAAAAATATGTTTTAGCGCTATCATATTGTCTAATTGGTGGTATATCATTAAATTCTTCTAAATAATGTTCGTTATGAGGAAACATTTGTTTTTACCTGTTATATTTCTTCACCTGCTTTTAAAATTTTCTCTTAATCCTTCAGTTCCATGGTTAAATTTTTCTGTCAAATCAACAACTGTTTTATCTTAGTTTCAAAATAACTTATTTTGCAAATTTATATTGAGAAAAATTTGGTAATGGCTTGTTTAACATATGTTTAACATTTATGTTTAATGTTTACATTCATGATTAATGTTTTTGGTGAATGTTTATTTCAATCTTCGTGATCAAATATTTGTATTCAATGTTTACATTCAATGTATACAAATTTTCCAGTCACATATCTACCTTTTACCTCCAATAATTATTCTTGTAATTTGTATCATATTAAAACTAAATTTACCACTTTTCCAACATAAGCTATATCATTATTTACATTCATCAAACTTAAAATCACCCAAAACAGATTCATGATAAATATTGTTCAAATTTGTGTCATCTTGTGTAATAACTTTTAAAAAAGTAAAATTACATGTAAGAGTTGTTTGCATGTTTTTGAATACATTGTTGTTTGACCTATGAAAAAATAATCTATTCTTTATGTCATCATCTAGTAAAGAATTTTCTACCTACATCGTACTTTTCAGTAATGAAATTAACAAACAGCACAACTGAATTACTTTCACATTTATATTATTTTTATTTTTTGACATTCTTGATATATTGGTTGACAGAAACTTACAGTGTATATATAAATAAATAATTTTGCCAATTTAACCAATGTGGTGCTGAAACATAATTATCAGTCATTAATATTTTCTTTCCATATCCACTTCTTTCTATAATTTCACATCGAATAGAGTTTCGTGAAAGTTTGTCAAACTTGTTATTGAACTTTTGTCTGGGATTCTTACTTTTGTTTCCCAACTAATATTTATTTACAAATTTTTTACTAATATGAATGAGTAGTTAATTTCAACTGAGTAATAATTCTTCTGTAGGAAAAAAATGAAGTACATTCCAGTAAGAGAAGTTTATAAAAATTTCGCTAATGGTTTTTATTTAACTTCTGTAACTCCAATAATATATTAAAAAGAATAAACTTTTTTCATAATGGATAAAGAGTGTAGCATTTTGTTGGTAAATTTAGTTTGAAAAATTTAGAAAAGTTTATTCATTCGGCAAATCCATATATTACTATTAAAATTTAAATAGTATTGAAAGAGATAAAGAAATTGTGCACCAATATAAAATAGAAGAATATAGCAATGTTTCTAGAATTTAGTAATTACATTATTGAACCTAATGAAATAATTGCTAAAGATGTTCCTAAAACCATTACATTTTTATTATTTAAGATATATATTAATTGAGCATGGAATGTTTGTTAAACATTATGAGCATTTTCATACTGAAACTAATTTTATTGCTTCATTTAAACCTATTCTTGATTCCAGTGGTACCATAATTTATAGGGTAGATTATCTCACAAATAATCCAACTTCGATTGCATTAAAATTTAGTAATAACTGTCACTGATGAAAAGGGTAACTGACTTCAAAGGCTCTTATGTAACAGTTGTTGTTCAAATGAATTAATAAATTTCATCCTCAATAAAGCATGAACCAAAGTGAAAGTTATCAATTTTACTCATTTCCTGTTAAAGGGAAGATGAAGAATTATTTAAAGCCTTCAAACAAGGAAACAGAAATAAATATTAATATTGCTGATAGTTTGATGCATCCAAATGTTTTTCCAGCTTTACATGACTTTTGATGTTATTCACACTGATGGATCCAATTTTTCTGCATATGATGGCAAGTGAAGCAATATCAAAGGAGGGTAGTGAAATACATTCAAGAAAAAATTGGCGAAAGCTGCAGTTGCCTACAGATTCAGCTGAATCAGACAAAGAAGACAGTACACAGTTGTCAGAATTTGATTTATGAAGGACCAATAATAAATTTGAAGGATCCCCTTGGTCCAAACATATTTCCAAAAGATACACAGAGCATCGAGGATAATGCATAATTATACATTGGAAATGATATATCTGAATATATTAGCAACAAAAACAAAAACTACTCCAGTCAGAATTGGAATAGAAGGAAACTGGATTTAAAAAATGCCAAATTTGTCGCTGATATGGGACCCGAACTTAGAAAATGGTTTCGGCTTGCTATCCTTATGGGAATTGCAAGAAAAGAAGGATCAATGATTATTGGTCAACGAATCTGTTGATAGACCACCGATATTTCGCAGAAACTATATCCCACAAATTATTCAGACAAATATGACCATTTTTACATTTTTCTGACAGCAACAATAAACTCGATAATGCCAACCGGCTTGTCAAAGTGCATTATTTTTCGAAAAAGATTAAACAAACGTTTAATTTGAATCAAAACATCTCAGTTGATTAACTAATGATACCGTCATGTGGGAAGTTAAATTTTAATGTTTACAATCCGTCGAAAATTCCGAAATACGGCATACTCATTAGGATGCTGTGTGATTCGAATACAGGACACATTTCCTGATTCAAGATATATTCCGGCGCTCGACAGCCTTTAGGAAAAACAACGATGGAACTATTGACACCTTCTGATGGAAAGTGGCATCACCTCTGCATGGATAGTTTTAATAAGAGTGTAGAACTTGCAGATAAGTTACTTGACAAGAAAATTCGAGTTTGTAGAACGATATGGCAAAATAGAGGATTTCCGGAAAATTAAAATTCGCAAAAGTCAATGTGTCTCAAGTTTTTCGTCAATGGAAACGTGACAAGCGGCCGGCGACAAGCCAAGTAATCCCACTTAGCGCTGCCGGAGTCAAGCCAATGAATTTGTACGAGACGTATGGGCGGCAAAATGTTAATACTATTGACTGGCAAGCAAAGACGACGACCTGAGCAATGACAAGGGTCGAAAGTCTGTTTTAGCTCATTTCCCCATATGACAGATATTAGCCTCTAAAGCTTCTAATATTGTCGTTGTACTTGTCATGGCATTTCATCATAAGCCTTTAACATTACTTACGGTCCTGCTTCTGACTAACTGTCAGCGTACTCTGACGTTTCAAATGCGAACAATTTACACATGTACAGATATTTCTCTCGTCGCTTATACAATTTTGTCATAGAGTTTTAGGTTTTGTACTTCTGTAGCTACGATACTGTCACCATTCACCGATTCCTCCCTCCTTAGTGATCAATGACGTCTTTCTGCAGTTACACCTTTGGCGCGCCAGTTCGACGTACTGACGTTACTTATAAAGAGGTTCAGGGCTGTCGTCTCCACGGTAACGTGTGGTATCTTTATGCTTATCTCCCAAACCTCAGTTTGAACTTCCACTCAATGCCCCTAGATAACACTTTAGCGTTCTTACAACTAATTTTCTGGATTTATGGTAATGTCTGTAATTGTCTTTTGCAAAAATAACGTAATTATTAGTACAACCAACTTACATTTACGTAATCTTTCATATCATGTTTACGTATATTCGATTGATATTTTAAGTTCTCAAGCATGTGAAAGCCTATTGGCTCCCAACGACATCATGCACAAGGTGAGGGGTGGAGCTTCCTCTTTATAACGTATAGCGTTTTGACGCTGTTCAATAGTGGAAGGAGGTGTCTTTTCGGAGGTGTCAGTGCTCCAATCGTCGCCTCTGCTCTTCTTCTATTTGCGTTAGAACATTTCTGTTTTATTATGATTGTGCATCCTTAGTTTATTGTGTAGACGAATTGTTTAATTTTGGTACTTGTTACACTCTAAGTAGCGTTATATTTTGTATTCCAGAAACATGGTGTGTTGAACCAGATATGATCGAAACTGGTTACCACTGACATTTGATTACTAATAAAAATTTGTGATCAAGACTGATTATTATTTCAAACATTTAACCACATAATGGCATTCTGAAATATATTGATCTCCATATGGGGTACAAGCAAATAATATAATTTCATTAACTTGTTACATTTATTGCGTCTGTGTAATGGCGACATTACTCAGTTTCTCACTTGCCACAGCAAGTAATCGTCATTCAATAATTTCAACACATTTGAAGATGTGATGTATATAAAACATGAACCATGCAGATACTGTAGATGCGGCATTTGACGCGAATACACAAGTGGGATGTGAGCAGTCTGTCACATGCAGTTGTGCAGTGAACGTTGCACCACGTCACTAGTCAGACGCCTTTGAATGTCTGATGATAACTGCTTCATGGCGCACGATTCATAGCATATCGGGTACATCAACAATGTTCAGGGTTTATCTTCAGCGTCACAGAGGTATTGTGCTAGTTTGCAGCGAACAGCCGCACAGGACAAATGCATGTGATTGATGAAATGACGTCACGTCGCCTGGTCATAGCCATATGGAGAGGCCAACCGCCTGCTGTCACTGAGATACACGCCGAAGTGTATGCGAGGCGCCACATCCCTATTTCTCGCAGGACTGTATGGAGGCAGAAGCACAGCGTAGGCTTCAACAACGGCGACGAGCAACGACGTAAATGCATTTCGATGACTCTTAGCTATTCGGTATAATTAATTGACGAGAAAGGACCAACAACCATAACGTAAGAAGTAAATCTGCAATAAAAAATAGAAATCAGTAGGTACTGACACGATAACACGAGAAATGTTAAAATGTTGCAATGAAGAAGTAGTAAAACAAATACTGGGGTTGTATACCAAAACATATGAGATAAGTGAACGGTCACAGGAATTTCTCATAATAGTTGCGTTTCCAATACTAAAGGACAGCACAATTAGCTTCATCTTAAAAGCGGCCGTAAAAGATGGGAAAAGGTAAAGGAGAATACTCTGGCTGAAGATGAATACGGTTTTCTACAGAAAACAGGCATTGGAGACGCAAAGGGGTGGTTGCGAGTTTTGGGAGGAGATTTTATAGACGAGGAAAATGCATTTTATAACGTAGTTTGGGATAGCAACTATAGTAAGGAACGGGACTCGAGAGTGGACTAGAAAACCACATCACCTATATTTACGTTGTTGTTGTTGTTGTTGTGGTCTTCCGTACGGAGACTGGTTTGATGCAGCTCTCCATACTATTCTATCCTGTGCAAGATTCTTCATCTCGCAGTACCTACTGCAGCCTACATTCTTCTGAATCTGCTTAGTGTATTCATCTTTTGGTCTCCCTCTACGATTCTTACCCACCACGCTGCCCTCCAGTACCAAACTGGTGATCCCTTGATGCCTCACAATATGTCCTACAAACCGATCCCTTCTTCTAGTCAAGTTGTGCCACAAAAACCCCTTCTCACCAATTCTATTCAATACCTCCTCATTAGTTATGTGATCTACCCATCTAATCTTCAGTATTCTTCTGTAGCACCACATTTGGAAACCTTCTATTCTCTTCTCGTATAAGCGAAGTATCGACCATGTTTCACTTCCATACATGGCTACACTCCATAGAAATACTTTCAGAAACGAATTCCTGACTATTAAGTCTATACTCGATGTAAACAAATTTCTCTTATTCAGAAACGCTTTCCTTGCTATTGCCAGTCTACATTTTATGATCTTTTCTACTTCGACCATCATCAATTAGTTTGCTCCGCAAATAGCAAACACGTTTACTACTTGAAGTGTCTCATTTCCTAATCTAATTACCTCAGCAACACCCGATTTAATTCGACTACATTCCATTATCCTCGTTTTGCTTTTGTTGATGTTCATCTTAAAACCCTCCTTTCAAGACACTGTCCATTCCGTTCAATAGCTCTTCCAAGTTCTTTGCTGTCTCAGACAGAATTACAATGTCATCGACGAACCTCAAAGTTTTTATTTCTTCTCTCTGGATTTTAATACCTACTCCGAAATATTCTTTTGCTTCTTTACTGTTTGCTCAATATACATATTGAACAGCACTGGGGACATGCTACAACCTTGTCTCACTCCGTTCCCAACCACTGCTTCCCTTTCATGTCCCTCGACTCTTATAACTGCCATCTGGTTTCTGTACAAATTGTAAATAGCTTTTCGCGCCCTGTATTTTACCCCAGCCACCTTCAGAATTTGAAAGAGAATATTCCAGTCAACATTGTCAAATGCTGGAAACGTAGGTTTGCCTTTCCTTAATCTTTCTTCTAAGATAAGTTGTAGGGTCAGTATTGCCTCACGTGTTCCATCATTTCTACGGATTACAATCTGATCTTCCCCTATGTCGGCTTCTACCAGTTTTTCCATTCGTCTGCAAACAATTCGCGTTAGTATTTTGCAGCCGTGACTTATTAAACTGATAGTTCGGTAATTTTCACATCTGTCAATACCTGCTTTCTTTGGAATTGGAAATACTATATTCTTCTTGACGTCTGAGGGGATATCGCCTGTCTCATACATCTTGCTCACCAGATGGTAGAGTTTTGTTAGACCTGTCTCTCCCAAGGCTGTCAGTAGTTCCAATGGAATGTTGTCTACTATGGGGGCCTTGTTGCGACTTAGGTCTTTCAGCGCTCTGTAAAACTCTTCACGTATCATATGTCCCATTTCTTCATCTACCTCCTCTTCCATTTCCATAATACTGTCCTCAAGAACATCGCCCCTGTATAGACCCTCTATATACTCCTTCCACCTTTGTGGTTTCCCTTCTTTACTTAGAACTGGGTTTCCATCTGAGCTCTCGATATTAATGCAAGTGGTTCTCTTTGCTCCAAAGGTACATTTAATTTTCCTGTAGGCAGTATCTATCTTACTCTTCATGAGACAAGCCTCTACATGCTTACACTTGTCCTCCACCATCCCTACTTAGCCTTTTTGCACTTCCTGTCGATCTCATTTTTGAGACGTTTGTATTCTTTTTGCCTGATTCACTTACTGCAATTCAATATCTCTTCTGATACCCAAGGATTTATGCTATCCGTCGTCTATTTACCTACTTGAACGTCTGCTGCCTTCACTACTTCGTTCCTCAAAGCTACCCATCCTTCTTCTACTGCGTTTTTTTCCCCCATTCCTGTCAATTGTTCCCTTATGCTCTCCCTGAAACTCTGTACAACTTCTGGTTCTTTCAGTTTATCCAGGTCCCATCTCCTTAAATTACTACCTTTTTGCAGTTTCTTCAGTTTTAATCTATAGTTCATAACCAATAGATTGTGGTCAGAGTTATAATATTTACGTTATATTTAAATTTATGTTATATTTGAACCAGCGTTAGTGAAGCTGAGAGGGTGTGGGCGGGAGTAACAAAGTTATAGAATTAGGAAAAGAAGCAAAACAAGCCAATTTTCTGTCTCCTCCCTAATTTATACTTTGGAAAACTGATAGACCACTTGATACTCCATGACAACGAAGTAGAATGTAGAGGACGTACAATAGGATGTTTGAGGTTTGCTGGAAACGTGGCCTTTCTAGCAACTGTATAAGTAATTACAGGAGGAATGGATACCATTGTAGCTAAGGGAAGATTTGTGGAATGAAAATCAGTGCAAACAAAAGAAATATTATGACACTAGGAGGAAATATGAATGTAAAGATAGGTAAGAAAGAATAGGAGATTATTAATGCATGTGGAAAGCTTTAAATAAAACGAAGGGCAGAACAGGAACAAAAATTTGAGCCGCAAAGGCGAAAGAGGCAATGTACAAGAGAAGGAGAATTTTATACAGCAACAAGGACAAAAGTTAGAGGAAAACACTAATCTAATGTTTTTTTTATGGAGTCTGATACTGTATGGTGCTGAAATGTGAACACTAAGGAAGAAATTCACTGATGAACCAAAATATCATGACACTATCCACAGCGAGGCTGAATACCTCCTGTTGGGGTTGTCGCACGTGAGCAGTAAGGAAATATTCACACAACCCCTACGTGTTGATTTGTTAACCCAACGATATCGTCAGTTATAATTGCTCTGGGACCAGCAGTACTGAGTGTTCACCGTGTCTCAGTAGAAACGTGTCGCCTGTCGAATGGATCACATTTCTTGTTACGGTAGATAGATGGTTGTGTCCTTAAACACCGTCATACGGGCGACTTGTTGCATAAAACAGTACTGTGCCACAGATACAGTCCTGTGAGGGGATAATTATGCTATTGGGTGCATTGAGTAGGGTCCCCATGGAATCCATGGTGGTAAATGAAGGCATCATGACAGCTGTGAACTATGTGAATATTATTGCGGACCACCTGCATCACTTCACGCTTTAAGTCTTGTCCTAAGGCTACGACATCTTCCAGCAGGAAAACTGTCCAAAGTAAGAGCCTTGCTATAATGGTTTACGGGGCATTATAGTGACCTCACATTGACGTCTGGGCCAGAAAATGTGCCTGAGCTGTGTGCACTGAAACGCAAGTCGGGCGCCAGCTGCAGCTCTGTAAACCGCCATCCTTTAATTTGCCGGAACTGCTTGGCGTGAGTGTAAACACCTGGTGTCACAAACGTCCGGAAGCCAGTCAAGGGCCTGTAGAATCCATCCCAAGCGGAATCTCTGTCGTAATGTGTTTGAAAAATGGAAAAGCACCAGATTAATGAGGTTCAACAATGTCTTGGCTCATCTATGTGTAGAGCAGGGTTGGAGGCTATTGAGATGTGGATATATCGGGAAATTCAAAGGATAAGCGTGATGAATAAAGCGAAAAACATAAAGGTGCTCAGAAGAATGAAAGAGCAAAGATTATCACTGGATGTAATAAAAGAAAAGATAAAGAAACTGGACTGGTTTTATATTAAGGAAGAAGGAAGGATGTATAAAGAAATACAATTTTAACAAGGAACACCTTGAGTGCGAGGCCACAAGTTGGACCTTTAGCAAGGATCATTTGAAAATATTGTGTTAATAATTATAATGGGAAAAATATTTACTGCTAGTGACTCACCATGTGCATCTGAATGGCTCAGAAAATGATAGTCCGGAAGGTGTAGATATGAACCTTGTATAGGATTTATGTACTACACTTAACAAAATTGACATTGTCGATATTCAAGAAATGTTTAAAACAGACTATTAACTTGCACCATGAACCCCGAATGAAATGCGGCGTGCCACAGTTATCACGAAGGTTCGCATCATCAAGACCGAAAGCCAAATCCTTGGGAGTTACAAATCGTGCGGGACGATCATCTAGGTATCCACTCTTAAAGAATGCACGTAGAGTCACATTGATGTAACGGTGTGATGGAAACTGACGCAATGTAGAGGCATGCAATCGAATGCAAAACAATCTATCGTGGAGCATGTCGTGAAACTGTCTATCCTTTAAGGCATAGCTGTAGATAGTGTGATAATATGTTTTATAGGTACGGAAAATGACAAACATCTAGAGACTGAACTTTGGACAGTGATTCCGGGTAGTATGAATTGCAGAGTCACACACATTTCAAGAGGGATGCTTTGATCTAAAGGAGTAGGTTTTTTGTAAGCAGACCGCGAATCAAGCAAGAGTTTACTTCATTTGACCAACTATTTGCCAGAAGCAGTGCTCATACCATAATTGTATCTCTTTTACACCCATTTTCCCATTACTGCTTGCTGTGACATAAATATTCCCTACTGCCTTCTCAAGAACAAGCTCGCGAGAAAGAATTGTAAGGGCAGAGGACGTCCAGTTCTTGTAACACAATAAAAAGATTCACAGCCAACTTACCACCCAGATTAACAGTTGCATGATTGAATACGAAAGCATTGAGGCATTGATGATAGTTGATCTTAATATAACTCTCTTGGAACACCTAATTTACAGGGTTGCTTTCCTATGCCTTCCTTCTTCAAATACCAATGTGCCAGAGTTAAGAACAAATTCCTTCCTGAATGGTGGAATAGGTTTGTTTACCTCCACAAATTTTGGGGCCGCTTCCGCAGTTTACTGTGCGTTGTTAGTGTGACTGCTACGGTCGCAGGTTCGAATCCTACCTCGGGCATGGATATGTGTGATGTCCTTAGGTTAGTTAGGTTCAAGTAGTTCTAAGTTCTAGGGGACTAAAGGCCACAGCAGTTGAGTCCCATAGTGCTCAGAGCCATTTGAAGCATTTTTGAACTGTGCACTGTTAAGTTGGCGCTTTGTTTGAAATTTCGTTATCTTATGGCTTCCTATTCTGTAGCACCGTCTTAAATTACGTAACTGTCTAATGCTTCCTTTAAAATCACTGTAATCTAATTCGCGAGCAGTTTGATGCGCACAACGTAGTGGGTTACTATCATGTATATCATGTAGATTGTGTCTATCCTCCTTGAAACGCACCAAGAACAGTTTTCGTAAGAAGTGCGTCTTGTCCGTCTATGAATATTCGTATTTTTTCTTATGAATTTATGCACGTTTTGCGGACTTATTCGGAGCCGGCCGGGGTGTCCGAGCGGTTCTAGGCGCTACAGTCTGGAATCGCGCGAGCGCTACGGTCGCAAGTTCGAATCCTGGCTTTGGCATGGATGTGTGTGATGTCCTTAGGTTGTTTAGGTTTAAGTAGTTCTGAGTTCCAGGAGACTGATGACCTTAGAAGTTCAGCCCCATCGTGCTCATAGCCATTTGAACCGTTTTAAACTTATTCGGAATCCGTTCAAAACTGCTCTTCTTTTATTTACTTTTTATTTATTTTTTTACTATGCTGCGGATGATCTTCCAGGTACATAATGTACGTAATAATGTTCATTACCCGTTCCTTGGATAAGGACTGTCCTTTACGACACTTTCATTGGAGACGGGGTTTTTGGCTCCTTGTCCGAGAAGATTGGTGAACTTCACGGTTCGCGAAGCACGTATCATCATGATTGTATTCCTTGTGTACATTTCCCTCACAGTCGAGCATATACGATACCTGCGTCATCTTGTAAAGAGTCTAATATGTCACCTGCTACTTGTTTATTAGTGTGCAAAATTCCATTGACTTCTTTCTGAAGAAATACCAAATTAGACAACTGTTGTTGTAGATGTAATGCAATGTTTGCTTTATATCAGAGCCATCAGCACTGTAGCACTGTTGTGAGTTACTCATCTACTAAGCAGTTCTACTATGCTCTGTAGCACAGCATTGTGATGCATATTAGACGATATGTGGAACGCCGAATAACGTAAACAAGAATGGCTTTCAGGACATGTCACTCAAGGGGTTTCTCGTTGGAGCGGTATGCGGAAGGGGAGGCAAGGAAGGAACAGATTTATCATCCTCAATGATATAACGGATGGTAATATCAATAGCACCCTTGAGAAGGAAGCAATAGACGGCAGGAAATCGAGATGCAAAGGATCTGCTAATATGGCATTAACTTCATGACGATGATGAATTTAACTAGCAGTATTTTAAGTCAATCCAGATGCCAGATTCGTCCAAGAATCTAAAGAGATTAACTGAGAGGGCTGGTAGCTAAAACTGCCAGTAATGCTGGAAACGTAGCATTCTACGGTTTGCAAATGACTGTAACCATATCGCAATAGAGGAAGACCCGTGATTTTTATATAGTATTGGCTTAAAAAACTGGGGAAACACCGTAATTTCTTACGCGAAGAAGAACGCGCAGGTAACGCCGTTACACGTTAAGTGTGTGTAGTTTTAGTATCGCCATAAAGCGGTGTATCGTGAACACCCAAGTTCCGCGCGGCAGCCTAGTCGTAAAGCTTTGCCCCTTTACGTCGCTGCAGAGCTGGAAGTGGCTATGCGCCTGGTGAGCCTCTCCCTCCACGGCTACACGGATGGGAAGAGCAGGCAGCGGTACCCACTGCTTCAGTTCGCTGTTTATTGTCTCTGTTTACTCAAATGGACTCGCGTTTCCCCAACTCTGCTAGCAGAGCAGTCATTAAATTCTACATAGAGTAACTATTCGGATCCCCGTTTGGGCAAAATAGACTTTAGATACGTGTTGCATAGAGCTAGTAACTTCTGCGTTAGGTTGTTAAGCAATTGCAGTACCCTTACAGAACTGTGTAAAGCGGTTAAACAGTTTCTGGTTGGAAAGTTGCTTAAAAATCTGACTGAGGTGCGAGAATGCTTTCTGTTCCTTGGTAGTATGAGATCATATTTTGGTTTATACTCTAAAGACTTTCCAGATTAGCTTGTACGTGATACTGAAACTGCTCTCGCACATTCACACAATGGTTACGCGACCTGTACGTCAGATCAAATTCATTAATGTCTGGGATGTCGATTCAAGCGATTTTCCTTCTTGCAGCAAACGTAACAACAACATTTATCAAGACAGACAGGAATTTGGTTGGTTGTTTCGGGGAAGGAGACCAGACAGCGAGGTCATCGGTCTCATCGGATTAGGGAAGGACGGGGAAGGAAGTCGGCCGTGCCCTTTTAAAGGAACCATCCCGGCATTTCCCTGGAGCGATTTAGGGAAATCACGGAAAACCTAAATCAGGATGGCCGGACGCGGGATTGAACCGTCGTCCTCCCGAATGCAGACATGAATTTATTTTACAGTTTTTGTAGCAGGCACATTAAATGGACAAAGGAGGATATCAGAAGCATGAACAAAAACCCAAAGATTGGTATCAAACCTTGGGAAAAAAACAGTGGATCCGTTGAAAATAAAAAACATGGTCCAATCGTATGGCCTATACCATAACCACTCACACACAGCAGATGGCTGCACTTTCAGTGCACGGTATGTAAAGCGTGTCCGGTCGGGGGAGACAGAAAACAATGCCCTTCTTGTCATAATGCAGAAACGCATCGATTTATCGACGTCTAAAAAGGCAAGATCATTGGCTTTCGGGCTAAGGATGGATGCATTTTCGAAACGGCTAAACCGCTCGATTGTCGCAGTGGTTAAAGTATACAGTATATGACAAAAAGCCAGTATCGAAAACCGGCGCTGAGGCAACTGTGCAGCAACACGGACCGTAGATGACAGGAGCAAACGACGGCTGTGAATATGTGTGTGGGCGAACAAACTTGTAAGTGTTGTGCAACTGACCGCCCAGATGAATCAAGGTGGCACCAACAGTGTCTCCTCAATCAGCGTTCAGCCTCCGCAACAGGAGTCTGGTTAATGCATCCATCTGACCGCTGTTCGTCGGCGACGAAGGCTGGGATTTCCACGACGGTGTGACAAATCGACGTCCACTGAGTAGCGACAGGTGGACTTTTCAGGTGAGTCACGGTTTATGACTCATCGGGCAAATGGGCGTTGGCGTGTACGGCGTGAAACTTCTGAAAGCAAGCGTTCTGGCTGGAGGAGGGAGCGGTATGATCTGGGGATCTTTTCGTGGCATTCCTTGATTGCTCTCGTCGTTCTGGAAGCAGAATGGATCACTACAAGAATGCCTCTATGGGCATGAAGTTTGTTTTTGCTCATCACGATGGCGCCTACCAGCAGGAGAATGCAACGTGTCACACAACTCGCAGTGTACGTGCATGGTTCGAAGAGCACCAGGGTGTGTCTATCGCACTCCACTGGGCACCAGAGTACCGGGATTTAAGTGGCTCAGTTGAGAATCGGTGGGAGAACTTCGATACGACTGTTTGCTGCATGGATTCTCAACCGGGAATCCTAGCACTGTTTACCGTAGCACTGGAGTCGGAATGGCTCCACATCCCTGTTGTTACCTCTCTTAACATCACTGATTCTTTCGGTTCACGTCTCGCAGTGATCTGCGATGCAAAAGGTGGTTATTCAGGTATTTGACGCGTGTTCTGAGTCAACCACATTAACAGATAATAAATTTCACAGAGGAAGTAATGCTTCAAAACAAACAGCGGTTTACTACACTCTCTGAGAATGGGCCTCTCCTGCTTTACCTCCACAAGGAGACGAAGTTCAATGTCGTTGCTGTTCATTCTCGATTGGAACACGCAATGTGAATGTCAGTTTCAGACTGTAATGCGAGATGCTCCCATACTATCAACTTCGGGACCCTGAACGAATTGTTACTGGCGCCCGAAAGGCGTAAATCTGAGTAAATAACGACGGAAATCTTCTGTTGTCCGCATACCCAAGTGTAGTACACTAACATGCACGTCACTGAGCCCAAGAAACCATTGTCACCTGATTCATAGCATTGTCTTCATAAATCTGTCATTGAACATCTCATCGACCACCACCCGATGCTATAAACCAACACAAACTGGCGTGTTCTCTAGAAACTGCGTTACTGTTAACTGTATCACACCAGTGACAGACTTCTCGCTAGGTTGGCACGACATGTGAGCATATTGCTCGACATAGTGGAAGCGACGAGGATGGTCTTAGTAGTTGGGAAACGCAGTGTTAGCCCACTAACCGTCTCGTATCTCTGTCGTTCTTTTGTTGAAAGACGTGAAAGCTGGGAAAAAGACGAGTTTAGTTAACAAACCGTAGGCATTTCCAATTTCAAACTTTATGTTGTCCCAGAATGTTTACTGGATAATCTGTGGAGACAGTAGAAGAAGTTCACTAGTAGTTCCCACTATGTGACAAAGTCATGTATAAATAACTAGTTATATCTAAGCCTGTAATTACGTACACTTTGAGCTCTGGCAAGCTAGGTTCACATTAATTCATGGATGGGCTATGCTCCAAGTTATGACATCATTCAATATGTAAGAAGTGATTCACATTCATTAAACAGTTTTTCTTAAAAAAGAACAACAGTAAAACTAATCTAATGTTGTTTTAGAAATCAAAATTTCTTCAAACAGTGAGTGAAATGTTCTGAATTCAAAGGAGCACATGTCTATAATACAAAAAACTTTCAGCAAATAGCTGTCTGAACAAGTTCTCCAGAGTAAGGTGCGACAATAGCTGGCAAACAGCGATTAACAGACTAAACTAAGAATTTCAAGTGCACTAAAAATAATACAATGACGAGAACTGAGATACAGTATACTGATACTATCAAGCCACAAGAGTAGTTTAAGTGGATTTCAAGTAACAGTGCTGAACTTCCCTTCCAGTTTGAAATCCTGGTTCTATTATTAATGCAACGATCAGATAACAGTGCACTGCAGACCCAATCAGGCTCCAAGAATAAGTTGAGGGGGCAACACAAAAAATTTCCCAACTCTCTGGCATTGCACAGGGTGTACTACTACATCTAGCCAGATCAGAATGTAAGCCATAATTAAAGAATCAAATTAATCACAAACGTTCGTGAAAGCATCAGTAGCAACTGCGACCGCCGTCAAATTGCCGCCTCTTGCACGGATTGTGACAGTAATAATTTAGGCAACATTTGGCAACAAAAATCGCTATTAAAACAAAGTAATAAAAAATTATAACTACAATTGTCGCACCTGGGAATCAAAACTAACTTACTTTTCAAGAAACTAACAGAGAGGATTCAGTGAACACCGAGGTGGGGAAGCTCAGACAGTTTGTATAAATGATACAGAGACCACACTACAGCGGATCCAAGCCTCCTGGTAAGTCCAAATTCAGTACCTAGGGAAGAATCACAATGCGCAGTGCAGTAGGAACAGAGCCCGCTAAGGCCGACAAACCACGAGCGATATTCGGAAAGTAAAGAACGATTGGTCGCGAAATAGAACCCATGTGAAAATCAAAACTGTTTTGTTTGTAACAATTAGCAACAACTTCCAGCTACTTATCTCGACAGTCGCCAGTGCGAGTTAGACGTTTGTAGTAGGGTTGCACCAACTTCTCGATACTCTCTTTATAGAAGGCCGCCGTCTCCGCCAATTCTCTTTGCTGGCCTACAGCTGGTTGTCTGTGGCAAAATGTTGTCTTCATAGCCAGTGGTTCATGTTAGCAGACAGAGAAAGACAATTATGGGCTGTATTCAGGGTAATAAAACATTTACAATTGAAAACGATGCAGCAGCATCTTCATTGCCCCTGCAGCATGCGACTAAGAATCGTCTTGAAGAAAAAAAACGCACTACAGTTATGTAATGTTGCCTGCATAGCTTTAGGCGACATTTCTCACCAGGCCCTCGTCCTTGGCAGCATATACTATTGCTCTAGGTATCTGTGGGCCCAGAGCTAAAAAGAACGACATAATTTTATCGACGGGCATACTAGAGACACTGCCCAACACACCTGCGCAAAATTTCATCGGACTGTCTCTTTGGTTTCCATTTCGCGACCGATTGTTTCTTACTTTCCGAATAACCCTGGTAGATCTCAAAATATGGTTCGACAGCTGGAAAGAGGTGCTCTCTCAGCTTTCGAAATCGGCTTATCACAATCAAAGTCATTTGCATTGAACGCTTCTCTCAGAGTGAATCGGTCAACACACCGACCGTCGGTGAGTAACAACACTCGTTTCCTCCAGCTTCCTTCCTCCGCGTCCCCGGTGACTGTTCGTTCCATACTCGCCTGTTTCGCATCCCTTTCAAACCGCATGCCTCGGGGAAAGGGCGCCCCCGGGCTACCAGAGGGAAAACGAATAAGACATTTGATCTACAGATTACAAACGATGTGAGCCGACACGGCTCACACCTATGAATCTAACAATTCACATTAGAAAATGCAAAACTTACTACTCCTTTATATCTTCTTGCTACATCACAGTCCTCATTAGTAAACCTAAACTGTGATAAATTAAACGTCGGAGAGTACTCCAGTTTCTCGGTGCATGATTCAGAAACCCTTCTGTACATTCTCCGCAACATTGGGTACTGACAAATATATCCCTCAATGAAACCTACAATTTTCTGTGGAGTACAATTTGTTCTCAAGCTTCGAAAACGACTGGAACTATTTTTCGGAACTAGCTGCAGTCATTGTCCAGCTCTTGAATTACGAAGTGTCTTTAAAATGTATATAATGTTATCACAGATCTAGTAATGAACTGGGGCCAAAGATGTATGGGCTGTTTCCCAGCGAGTGAAACGCACAGCTATGCTGTTCCAGTACCCAAACTACAGTTGCATGTTATTTCCGGCAAAAAATCACAATTGGTATGTAGAAACCTGAGTAGTACAAGAACAAATTGTGAGGTTACGGTAGAAATAATGTGAAGTTAGACGAAGGGCGCTTTACTTTAGTATACACTCCTGGAAATTGAAATAAGAACACAGTGAATTCATTGTCCCAGGAAGGGGAAACTTTATTGACACATTCCTGGGGTCAGATACATCACATGATCACACTGACAGAACCACAGGCACATAGACACAGGCAACAGAGCATTCACAATGTCGGCACTAGTACAGTGTAAATCCACCTTTCGCAGCAATGCAGGCTGCTAAACTCCCATGGAGACGATCGTAGAGATGCTGGATGTAGTCCTGTGGAACGGCTTGCCATGCCATTTCCACCTGCCGCCTCAGTTGGACCAGCGTTCGTGCTGGACGTGCAGACCGCGTGATACGACGCTTCATCCAGTCCCAAACATGCTCAATGGGGGACAGATCCGGAGATCTTGCTGGCCAGGGTAGTTGACTTACACCTTCTAGAGCACGTTGGGTGGCACGGGATACATGCGGACGTGCATTGTCCTGTTGGAACAGCAAGTTCCCTTGCCGGTCTAGGAATGGTAGAACGATGGGTTCGATGACGGTTTGGATGTACCGTGCACTATTCAGTGTCCCCTCTACGATCACCAGAGGTGTACGGCCAGTGTAGGAGATCGGTCCCCACACCATGTTGCCGGGTGTTGGCCCTGTGTGCCTCGGTGGTATGCAGTCCTGATGTGGCGCTCACCTGCACGGCGCCAAACAAGCAGACGACATCATTGGCACCAAGGCAGAAGCGACTCTCATCGCTGAAGACGACACGTCTCCATTCGTCCCTCCATTCACGCATGTCGCGACACCACTGGAGGCGGGCTGCACGATGTTGGGGCGTGAGCGGAAGACGGCCTAACGGTGTGCGGGACCGTAGCCCAGCTTCATGGAGACGGTTGCGAATGGTCCTCGCCGATACCCCAGGGGCAACAGTGTCCCTAATTTGCTGGGAAGTGGCGGTGCGGTCCCCTACGGCACTGCGTAGGATCCTACGGTTTTGGCGTACATCCGAGCGTCGCTGCGGTCCGGTCATAGGTCGACGGGCACGTGCACCTTCCGCCGACCACTGGCGACAACATCGATGTACTGTGGAGACCTCACGCCCCACGTGTTGAGCAATTCGGCGGTACGTCCACCCGGCCTCCCACATGCCCACTATACGCCCTCGCTCAAAGTCCGTCAACTGCACATATGGTTCACGTCCACGCTGTCGCGGCATGCTACCAGTGTTAAAGACTGCGATGGAGCTCCGTATGCCACGGCAAACTGGCTGACACTGACGGCGGCGGTGCACAAATGCTGCGCAGCTAGCGCCATTCGACGGCCAACACCGCGGTTCCTGGTGTGTCCGCTGTGCCGTGCGTGTGATCATTGCTTGTACAGCCCTCTCGCAGTGTTCGGAGCAAGTATGGTGGGTCTGACACACCGGTGTCAGTTGTCAATGTGTTCTTTTTTCCATTGCCAGGAGTGTATATCAGAGAATTACAGTGTCATACGAGGAGGAAAATGTAAATCATTATTATAGATCTTAAGACAGGCTGAGTAATGGAAACAACATACTCTGCTGCAAAAAAATCATGTGTTGTTGTTGTGGTCTTCAGTCCTGAGAATGGTTTGATGCAGCTCTCCATGCTACCCTATCCTGTGGAAGCTTCTTCATCTCCCAGTACTTACTGCAACCTGCATCCTTCTGAATCTGCTTAGTGTATTCACCTGTTGATCTCCCTGTACGATATTTACCCTCCACGCTGCCCTCCAATGCTGAATTTGTGATCCCTTGATGGCTCAGAAGATGTCCTAATACCCGCTCCCTTCTTTTTGTCAAGCTGTGATAAAAAATCCTCTTCTCCCCAATTCTATTCGATACTTCATCATTAGTTATGTGATCTACCCATCTAATCTTCAGCATTCTTCTGTAGCACCAAAAAATCATAACGGCAAAAAAATTAATGTCGAGTAATGCAATTTTGGGAACAAATTTGTCTGGGTAACATATTAACGTGATTAACATTGCAAGATCGCAAGTTATTGTAGGCGATACATAATCCAATGGATATGTGAAATGGTGGCATTTTAATAACCGGTATAACCACCAGAATTTGAATAGAAGCATTCAAACGTGCTTATATTGCTTCTACAGGGGCTGGGTGTCAGTTTGTGGGGTGGAGTTCCGTGTTGTTACACTTGGTCGGTCAATACAGGGATCATAATACTGGTTATGGCTGACGATTGTGATCGCAGTGACATCTTCATATTAAAAATGTCGTACGAAATGGCGAAGGTATCCATCGATTGTTATTCGTTGACCTTTGAGTACTCGGGCTACCATTTCTCTTTATATCCACGCCTCGTCACAGGTTGACATTCTATCGTATCGTTCCTCGTCGCACGGATATTGTTACGCATAGTAGAAGCGTCTGTACAATCTAAGCAATGTCATGTGATGGCGAATATTTGTCATACACAACCACAAACTCCGCACAGATTGGTGCACCACTTTACCCCGTCAAAAGCGGAAAACGAATTACCGCATGAAACTACACTTCAGCAATGTACCGCGTTATTTTGTTTTGGTGTCTCTTTCGGTGTACAATGGTACTCAGAAACGGCGATTTTAATCTATAGCAAGACTGCATACATGTACCGCCAGAATATAAATTAATTACGTAGCTTCATTATCCCGAGGTGATACGCAAAGTCTTGTGCCCACCCCTCGTAACTGGGTCTTTACTAGTTTGCGGCTAGGAGGAAGAGATGAGCAACAGGGAGGGACAAGGCGTAGGGGAAGCGCTTGGAGTTTAATGCTGAGAGAAAATGCTTCAAAAATATTTTAAGCTTTGACGAACAGCCAACACTTGCTCATCTCTCCCCGGTAGGGCAATTGGTTTCCTTTCCGGGTTTTTTCCTCTCAAAGATTGTGGTCGCCCTATTTTAAAATTTAATAACTGTGATTTGCGTTTTGATTTTGAGACATAGCGGGCTGGGTTGTGCAACAAAAACTATTGGATTAAAGAGGGAAGGCCTACTCTACCTTGTGGTAGCCACCTTTAGCAGCATTACCTATGTGTTAAGGTGCCACAGTCACTTTGCAGACCGGCCAGAAGTAGATTCTGTTTAATGCTCCGAAGGTTTCAGCATTTGCTACATTTCTGTTTGAAGTATTCCAGCATCTCTTTTCTAAAGATGATTTAAGTGCCTGAAATTTGTCTAGGCTATATGGTTAGACCAGAATAATTCGTAGAGTGATGGTTAAGCTACCTTATGGAAGTTATTTCCAAAAGGCTGCTTTTCCATTGGTTTCGGTATCTTTAATACTTTCTAGTTTAATGCTACATCTACATGACTACTCTGCAATTCACATTTAAGTGCTTGGCAGAGGGTTCATCGAACCACAATCATACTATCTCTCTACTATTCCACTCCCGAACAGCGAGCGGGAAAAACGAACACCTAAACCTTTCTGTTCGAGCTCTGATTTCTCTTATTTTATTTTGATGATCATTCCTACCTATGTAGGTTGGGCTCAACAAAATATTTTCGCATTCGGAAGAGAAAGTTGGTGACTGAAATTTCGTAAAAAGGTCTCGCCGCGACGAAAAACGTCTATGCTGTAATGACTTCCATCCCAACTCGTGTATCATATCTGCCACACTCTCTCCCCTATAACGTGATAATACAAAACGAGCTGCCCTTTTTTGCACCCTTTTGATGTCCTCCGTCAATCCCACCTGGTAAGCATCCCACACCGCGCAGCAATATTCTAACAGCGGACGAACGAGTGTAGTGTAAGCAGTCTCTTTAGTGGACTTGTTGCATCTTCTAAGTGTCCTGCCAATGAAACGCAACCTTTGGCTCGCCTTCCCGACAATATTATCTATGTGGTCATTCCAACTGAAGTTGTTCGTAATTTTAACACCCAGGTACTTAGTTGAATTGACAGCCTTGAAAATTGTACTATTTATCGAGTAATCGAATTCCAACGGTTTTTTTTGGAGCTCGTGTGGATCATCTCACACTTTTCGTTATTTAGCGTCAACTGCCACCTGACACACCATACAGCAATCTTTTCTAAATCGCTTTGCAACTGATACTGGTCTTCGGATGACCTTACTAGACGGTAAATTACAGCATCATCTGCGAACAACCTAAGAGAACTGCTCAGATTGTCACCCAGGTCATTTATATAGATCAGGAACAGCAGAGGTCCCAGGACGCTTCCCTGGGGAACACCTGATATCACTTCAGTTTTACTCGATGATTTGCCGTCTATTACTACGAACTGCGGCCTTCCTGACAGGAAATCACGAATCCAGTCGCACAACTGAGACGATACCCCATAGGTCCGCAGCTTGATTAGAAGTCGCTTGTGAGGAACGGTGTCAGAAGCTTTCCGGAAATCTAGAAATACGGAATCAACTTGAGATCCCCTGTCGATAGCGGCCATTACTTCGTGTGAATAAAGAGCTAGCTGCGTTGCTCAAGAGCGATGTTTTCTGAAGCAACATTTAATATTGCTACTTCCTCATTTGTAGTTACCTTGAGTACGCTATGTAAAGGGGAGGGGGCAGGCAAAGGTTCATTGTTGATTCCTCGCATAATCTAGCAGAGCTTCAGTATGTGTGTTGTAGTTACATGATCAATTTGCTTGTGTCGTTGCAGCCAGGGACTGGTGCCCAAGGTCTACCTCTGAGTCTGCTGTGGTGCTACAGGGTCTGCGCCACGATCCGATGTCGGTCTGACCAACTGCAGATATTCAAGTATGATATACTTACTAACAGTAAAATCTTGTCGCACGGTTAAAGATTAAAATGAGGTTCGAGTGAACTTGTATTCCATAATGTCTGTTTCTTCTAAAGAAAAGAGACGTTTACGCTTGGACCTTGAACATCGTTTGCTTTATTCTAATCTACATATCTAATCGGAGGGGAGGGGAAGGAGGGTTGCGTCATTCGCTGTAACATTGAAATTGCTTGGAAACTGTCAGTGTTTGCTGGCTGCGGCGACCGAGCTCTTCTAGGCTTTTCAGTCCGGAACCGCGAGACTGCTACGGTCGTAAGTTCGAATCCTTCCTCGCGCATGAATGTGTGTGATGTGTTTAGGTTAGTTAGGTTTAAGTAATTCTAATTTCTAGGGGATTGATGACCTCAGATATTAAGTCCCATAGTGCTCAGAGCCATTTGAACCATTTTCAACTGTCTGTGTTTATCAGTTTTAGGTGTCTTTCGGAACACTGAAGCTCGTACTGTCATCGGTTTGGGGACTGTAAAGGAGGGACCCTTTAAGAATGTCTTGCGAATACGAGTTCAAAGCGATTAAGATAACTGAGTTATGTACACCCCTCCGTGAACCTGTCGTTCTTCATGTGGAAGTCACGGTGGGGCGTGTAAAAGAGGTAGGTGACGCGATTGCTGGTTGCGACGCATCCCTAGTAGATTTAGACGAGAATCGCCAAATCTAATTTTAAGCTTTTCGTTGATCTCGTTTCTGCTACTTTTTATTACCCTCGTCCTCCTTCGATTTACTCTCAACCCACACCTTGTACTCATTAGACTTTTCGCTGCACTCAACATATCCCGTAAGTCATGATATCGGCACGGTTCTGCGAGATAGTGTTACGATGACCGTTAGCAGTGTCGTCTGCGTTTAAACTAGCCTTCACTTTCCAATAACTTGAAGATTGGCCAGAAAGAACACTTGCTTCGGATTCCACGTTAAACTGCAGATCCCCTTTACACGGTTGGTTTACTGGGATAGATGAGGGACACGTAAAATGCTGAAGTGGTGTCCAAACGAAACCATGCACTGGCTCTTTTGCCACGCATACACCTGTTGATGTTCATTGAACCTAGCCTCTCAGCACGTAATATATGTAAATTAATACAGTTGTGGTTATTACTAACATCAACATGAATCAGCTGCGGATCAAAAGATAAACAAGTTTATTTTGACAAAGTTTAAAACACATGTAAGGTGGTGACATTTATACGCTGTAAGTAGAATAGATAAATGACAGCACACCGTCGCGTTCCTTAAGCACAGTGAAATGATTTACTCGCAAAAGAGTGCTAAGCTTCAAGCAGTGACAGACTTTCAGGAAGAACCTCCTTCAAATGGATAATAAGCGACATGGGGGTTATACAATGGTCACACTCGCGCTGAATAAGTTGCAGGGGCGACGAGAACAGTACACCGTTTCTCGCTACGACAGATTGCCTCGGCTTTCAGAATCGCGAAAAGATAAAGAGCCAGCCATGCCTCTCATCGGAATAACAGCTACAGTCTCGGGAAAAAACTTTTCAATCAGCGCTAGCAGATGGATCGCGTTCGATCTCGTCGAGGCAGCACGCCGGGTTGCCTGCCCTCAGGGGCACGGCGGGCGTTGAGCCATCTGCAAACAGCGCGCCCATCGATTCCCGATTCGCAGTAGGCGGCAGTGGCATGGCGCAAGTTTTCCGACGTCCCACCCACTCAGCTAACGCGAGGACCGCCCAGTTCCGCTCTAACAGAGGTCCCGTCCCATTCCTGTTGCGCTACATTGTGTAAATTTTGCATGCACCGTCCATATGTTCCTCACAGATCGGTCCGGGCTAAGGACAAGAACCGTATCCCACATAGAATGAACACAATTAAACAGCAAATCGCTTACCCTTAGTGATAAATCAACTCTAGGATTATTTTTAAGAGAGTTCCTTGGAGTATTTTCAGTGTAAAAGATATGAAAAATGGAGATGGGCCGGAAAATATTTACGAGCGCTGCAGGACTGGCTCGTGATTTATCATACTTACTAAACATCAAAGAAAATGCTTTAAGTGGTCACCATTGACGTCGTTGCTGCTTCTGATCAAGTTAGCGAAGTGTGAGACATGTGTAGTAGTACTGCCTGAGGAATAGGAGCAATGGCGTTTTCAGTGTTCTGTTGTAGATCTTCCAGTGAAGGACTACAATTTGAAGACACCTGACTCTTAAATTTGCCCCACGAATAAAAATCATTGGGAGAGAGATCAGCCGAACAAAGTGGCCTGGAGATTGGACAGGTTCTGTTGATTGGCCTCTCCTCCATTATCAACTCATGCACTCTTGGCGAGGTTGTGGGGTTGGTGAGTATTATTGGTCTGTCTACATGAAAGTATCGTTGCAGTTTTCCGTCTCCTCAGAACTGTTCCATATTTGGATTAAATGTTTTCTGGACGCACTTGCTAGCATTAACAATGCAGACCCCACATCAATGCTCACCAAACATCAATCTTGTGGTTATTCAGCAGGTCTTCAAAGCACTGATTGAGATTTTCTGGTGCATAACAGAACGGGTTCTATCAGTTCAAATACGTTGCCTGGCTGAACCAAGCCGCATCTGAAGAAATGAAAGACAAAATGTCCAGAAGTCCAGATTATATTCATTCAGAATCTGCTGATATAACTCACCATGCGAAAATTCATCAGACTACTTTAACTCATACATGACGACGAAACGGAGGCCGATCCCTTTGGTAACGTTTGGTAATGTTAATTCCTACTTGCACAGATAAAGGGAGCTGAGATATCATCCGTCTTTGTTCCAGGATTTCCTTCCATCTTACAGTGCTTTTTTCCCGATGTTCAACTTAAGGTTTTTACTCACTGTAGAGCCCGTTTCGCTCCATTTTGCTACTTAGCTTCGTATTGCACACTTCATTACCAGGACATTACCACCGAAAATTCTTACAAAATCAGGTCGGCACACATTCTCCAAAATTGTGCTTCGCTAACACAAGACAATGAAGTGTTATTTTAGGGTGTGCACCATTTTGTCTTCCATTCAATTGATCACTGAACGCGTCTCATCCCTAATCAGAGAAGTATTCGAGACTGAGTGGGCAGGAGATGTGCCTTTGCACTCATGTGAAAGCAGCCGGTTAGTGCATCATTTTCTGTTTACTATCAAGGGTCTATTTTGCACAATGTTATAATTTTTTAAAATCTGATTTTATTCCACACGAATGAATTTTGACGTGGTTGCTGGCAGGGGTCCCGTTCTCTCGTCTAATGACGAATAAGGCGACAGTGAGTACTGGACACATGAATGCGTGGTCGTGCTTAATGGGGCGTTCGGCGCGTGTAAATACTGTGGCTGGTGCTAGAAATACACCAAATGTATGACGATTCCTCAACAGGCAGCAGCATACTGAATTGAAATGGGCTGAAAAGATATTGAAGAACGAGCACCTATGTGAATCCTTGCACTTGAGCTCGTGGCAGAACGTGTGAGAGACCAGTAACAGGAATCATCACAATTACTCAATTTTCCATGGAGTGCTTAAAAATAAACATCTGGACTCCCAGCTGAGGCTTGGCTGGTGAGGACGACCACCACCATCCAAAGAGAAGGCGGCGACGAGAACGTGTGACATCACGCAGAGTGGACAGGCTTTCCGAGGCGCTGTGCTCACATATCTGAGCTTCATACTAAAATGCTCATCGTTTTTCTTATGGTCATATTTATTGCGATGTCTCACATACGAGCATGAAGAATTTACTGGGGCCATCGGATAACAGACGGTGGAAACGATTGAGTCATAGCTACGAGTAGGGACATTGATTAATATTGTCACAGTTTTAACAATTATAAAACCTGTGCTCTATACAACAATTTGTATTGAAATATGCATACAATTCAAATAATTATCAAATTAATAAACCTGGATCATGATAATTATTCAGTTTGGGAATACAGAGGTAAACAGTTTTTGATCATCGCACAAATAACTAAATCTGACTCTTATTCTGTAATCTAACAGAGCCATAGGAATTAAAATTGACTTAAAATACTTAAGGAGTATAAGAGTGGAAAATGTACTCTCAGCAAAACCACTACAATAATAACTGTAAGCTGTACAGTGCTCTTCGGACTGCACTTAATTTACAAATACCCAACCGAAACGACTTGGAACTACAACCACTAGTGAACATAGAATCGAAAAAATATAGTGCTAGGAATCAGTATAAAGGGCTGGATATTTGCAGGAAAATTGACATTATCGGTTGGATGGTTGCAGTAGTATGAATTACATTACACCAACAAATGCGGTCAAATGGTATCGCATTTCTTGTCACTAGTACAGTTTATAATATGAATCATTCAGATGGAGTAGCGTGGAACATGACGATAAAGAAATCGATGCCTTGTCCTGGCCTCAGCGTAGCCCGGATCTGAGCCCCGTGGAAAATCTTTGGGGAATATTCACAAGGCGTATTTATCGCAATGGAAGCACATTTGAGGCTGTATGTGAACTGAAGCTGTCGATACAAAGAGAGTGGACGACAACATCGCTGCAAGAACTACGAGTACCAACCCTAACAGAATCAATGCCGAGGAGGATTTCTGAGGTAAGCAGGAAGAATGGAGTTTGGAGAAAGTATTAGTAGTACAACTGCACAACAGACACTGAGTGTCTTTATTCCAATTTCCCTGCAGGAAAAGAAAACGCATTTTTTTATTTGTTTCATGAAAGGAACTATGTAATTCCATCATGTCGGTTTTTGTCTTACGTGTATCTACTACTCTGATCACAAATTCGATACAAGTATGCTTATGACATTGTACTATTACTTTCGTGGAACCCATGCATTTATACTGATTTTCACCAGTGTTTTTGGCACTGTTCTTTCCCTTTTTGTGTATCATGCCTAGGTTCGAGGCACTGGGCCGTTATACGCATTTTGAAAGTTTAAGTTCCTTCATACGACAGACAAAATGCCGTATCTCTACTGCAGAAACACGCACAAGCGTGCTATAGACTAAGAAATATAGAAACATACACTGTACAAGCTTTACTGAAATATCTGTAATATCACAAGTAGATGGCGGGTACTACTGAGTAGCTTGTTGTTGTTGTTGTGGTCTTCAGTCCTGAGACTGGTTTGATGCAGCCCTCCATGCTCCTATATCCTGTGCAATCTTCTTCATCTCCCAGTACGTACTGCAGCCTATATCCTTGTGAATCTGATTAGTGTATTTAGTTTACATTTTTTGCCCTCCACGCTGCCCTCCAATACTAAACTGGTGATCCCTTGATGCCTAAGAACATGTCCTACCAACGGATCCCTTCTTCCAGACAAGTTGTGCCACAACGTCCTCTTCTCCCCAATCCTATTCAATACTTCCTCATTAGTTATGTGATCTACCCATCTAATCTTCAGCATTCGTCTGTAGCACCACATTTAGACAACTTCTACTCTCTTCTTGTCCAAACTATTTATGGTTCATGTTTCACTTCCATACATGGCTACACTCCATACAAATACTTTCAGCAACGACTTCCTGACACTTAAATCTATACTCAATGTTAACAAATTTCTTTTCTTCAGAAACGCTTTCCTTGACATTGCCAGTCTACATTTTATATGCTCTCAACTTCATCAGTTATTTTGCTCCCCAAATGGCAAAACTCCTTTACTACTTTAAGTGTCTCATTTCCTAATCTAATTCCCTCAGCATCACCCGACTTAATTCGACTACATTCCGTTATCCTCGTTTTGCTTCTGTCGATGTTCATTTTATATCCTCCTCTCAAGACACTGTCATTCCGTTCAACTGCCCTTCCAAGTCCTTTGCTGTCACTGACAGAATTACAATGTCATCGGCGAACCTTAAAGTTTTTATTTCTTGCCCATGGATTTTAATACATACTCCGAATTTTTCTTTTGTTTCCTTTACTGCTTGCTCAATATACAGATTTAATTACATCGGGGAGTGGCTACAAACCTGTCACCGGCCTGGCGTGGCCGTGCGGTTTGAGGACCTTCAGTCTCGAACCGCGTGACCGCTATGGTCGCAGGTACGAATCCTGCCTCGGGCATGGATTTGTGTGATGTCCTTAGCTTATTTAGGTTTAAGTAGTTCTAAGTTCTAGGGGTCTGACGACCACAGATGTTAAGTCCCATAGTGCTCAGAGCCATTTAAACCATTTGAACAACCCTGTTTTACTCCCTTCCCAACCACTGCTTCCCTTCCATGTCCCTCGACTCTTATAACTGCCATCTGGTTTCAGTACAAATTGTAAATAGCTTTTCGCTCCCTGTATTTTACCCCTGCCACTTTCAGAATTTAAGAGAGAGTATTCAAGTCAACGTTGTCAAAAGCTTTCTCTAAGTCTACAAATGCTAGAAACGTAGGTTTGCCTTTTCATAATTTAGCTTCTAAGAGAAGTCGTAGGGTCAGTATTGCCTCACGTATTCCCATATTTCTAAGGAATTGAAACTGATCTTCCCCGAGGTCGGCTTCTACCGGTTTTTCCATTCGTCTGTAAACAATTCGCGTTTGCATTTTGCAGCTGTGACTTATTAAACTGATAGTTCCGTAATTTTCACATCTGTCGAAGCCTGCTTTCTTTGTGATGGGAATTATTATATTCTTCTTGATGTCTGAGGGTATTTCTCCTGTACTTTTGCTCACCAGATGGTAGAGTTTTGTCAGGACTGGCTCTCCCAAGGCCGTCAGTAGTGCTAATGGAATGTTGTATACTTCCCGGGCCTTGTTTCGACTTAGGACTTCCTGTGCTCTATCAAACTCTTCACGCAGTATCGTATCTCACATTTCATCTTCATCTACATCCTCTTCCCTTTGTATAACATTGCCCTCAAGTACATCGCCCTTGTATAGACCCTCTATATTCTCTTTCCACCTTTCGGCTTACCCCTCTTTGTTTAGAACTGGGTTTCCATCAGAGCTCTTGATATTCATACAAGAGGTTCCCTTCTCCAGAGGTCTCTCTAATTTTCCTGTAGGCAGTATCTATCTTACCCCTAGTGAGATAAGCCTCTACATCCTTACATTTGTCCTCTAACCATGCCTTCATAGCCATTTTGCACTTCCTGTCGATCTCATTTTTGAGACGTTTGTATTCCTTTTTGCCTGCTTCATTAACTGCATTTTTATATTTTCTCCTTTCATCAATTAAATGGAGCATTTCTTCTGTCACCGAAGGATCTATACTAGCCCTCTTGTTCTTTTTACCTACTTGATCACCTGCTGGCTTCACTACTTCATCCCTCAAAGCTACCCATTCTTCTTCTCCTGTATTTGTTTCGCCCATTCTTGTCAAATGTTCCCTTATGCTCTCTCTGAAATTCGGTACAACCGCTGGTTTAGTCAGTTTATCCAGGTCCCATCTCCTTAAATTCCCACCTTTCTGCAGTTTGTCAATCATTTTTTATTGCAGTCTTTGCTGAAAATATAAAGTCCTTCGACAATGACCGGTTTCAGCCACTGATGATCATGTTCATATCGGTTCTACACCACGTCCTAATGTGATATAGGCATAATGGCATCGCCAAAACATATAAATACAATCAGCAAAGCATTGTCACATAGAACTATTATTGTATGCATTTATATGTTTTAACGATGTCATTACGGTTTTATCAAATTACAACGTGATGTAGAACAGATTGATGATGGTCATTATTGACTGAAACCTGTCATCGTCGAAGGACTTTATATTGTAATCAAAAACTGAAACAAAAAACATTTGACAGTACCTGAACCACTGTTTGTATTCGCTACTATGTCGCAGCTTGTGAAATGACTCTATAACAAAATTTTTACACAAAAGTGTTGAATTTCTATGCATTTAAATTTATTTCGTTTCAAACCAATGCGATAATTTTGTATGAGTCATCGAAATTTAGTGGAAAGAGAATTTGCTAGTATGAACAATATGAAATTTCTTCTGTTATTTTATTGTAAATCCACATAATTCGTCTTTCCGTATGCTACTGACCTCTATGGTTGCCAGCTTCATGTGGAAAAAGACATTGTGTTTCAGGACTTTGTCGTTATAGCTACATTCCTTCCTTTAGGTGAGTTTGATTGTGTTGCTTTACAATAATTTAAGAGCAGAAATTTCATGTATTTCGTACCAACAAACTCTCTATGCACTATCTGCCGATGAATTTCAAATAACTGGAGAACTGTTTTCTTTTTTTTTTTTTTTTTAAAAAAAATGAAAGACCTACAATTTCTGATGTATCGCCTTATATACGAAAATTCCATGTCTTAACCATACATTAAAAGAGTAAAATACTATCCTCTTTGCATGCTATCATTTGACACATCTCGTTTTTATATCTTGAACGCATAATGGTAGAGTGTACGAATATTTCATTTTTTCTCATGTGCGATCAGAAGTGAAGGCGTTACATATAGCCATTTCCTCAAGACGGTAGGAAGATATTGATCCGCTCCTAACTTTCCAAAAAAAAATAAAAATGTAAGCTACATTTTATATACAGTAATAACTGGTATAATATGCTACAAACGCAAATTCATAGCGACCCCTATTTTTCGTTGCCACGTTTTCGAATTTCAAGTCTCACTTCAACACGAAGTTGTCATATAAAGTTACAAGTCACACAGAAATCTATTGTCTTTTCCCGAAGTGATTTAGTAAAATATTTTGAGAAAGGCTGCAGGATGTGCGCCTTGAATCAGTAAGCGGTGCTACCGCAACCCTGGCCCGCACTGCTTGATGTCACATTAGCGGGCCGCAGCCTTCTCTTTAGCCGATGATGCCATGTTACTTCCCCTTTCCACGTAGAGACAACACCACTTTGTTCAGTAACTGTCACTTTTATGCTGAAGAAAGATGGTTCGCCTCAGCTACTGTTACTTCACCGGCTTCACTGAGGGATAAAGTGTCACAAAAGCTATTGTCTTAATTGTTTGACAATGTGAAGCCCTTTAGGCTACGGTATTTGTGCCAGATTCAGTGATGCAGCGCCGGAAGTGTCTTAACTAATCACTGATGAGAGAACCGCACATTCCTGTTAACAGCTAGCACTTTCGCTCTCCTTTTACTACCCAGCCTCGGAATTTAATCGCCTGCACAATGAAAAGATCTCTCCTCCACTGCTAGTCATGAGTGTGGCGGGGCTGCACCTACGGAAGAGTTCGGTGTATAGCACTGACTCATCACAAAACAGAAGTTTCAACATTTCTATCACAACTACATGTTAAATTGAGTTCTGAGTGACGTATCCTTACCAAAAATGCTGAGGGATCTCAAGTTAGTGGAAATAATTGAGGGTAATATGACACCAGTATAAACAACAGGGATTTTCATCAACCAAGGTTAATAATTGAAAATACTTAAACTTATTATTAATAACTTAAATAATTCCTACAACTGGGATGACAATGATTAACTGTGTTCCAGCAGAATACTGAAAATTTGAAATAACAATGGTAGGTAGTCAAAAAAGACACGGCATGAATTTGGTTTTCTGTTGTCACAGTTCGTCCCCTCTATTTACGACATCTTCTTGGTGCTGAAATCGTTGAGTCGATATCACCAGCTCTCTGCCTGCTCTGTAATTCCTCTCACTTAAACGTTTGGGAAGAAAGTGCTTAACGGTTGGAACGTATGATGTTAACATTGAGAAATATTTCAATGAATAAGAGTCTATGCATTTTGCATAAATACATGCATAATGAAGCATTCATGGTAAACTAGAGAAGCGGAACAATGAATTACTTCTACAAACTTATGTGCAGTTACGAATAGTTTTCCGATTTATCTTTGATGGTATGTGGGCAGTTCTTCAATTTAGTGGTGTAGCAGTGTAGCAGACGCAGGGATCTTCATTCCCAACATTAACACCCGTTGAATTATTGCAGCCGGAGAAACGAAGAGAAGAATTTCTCCTTGAAGTCTCATAGAGGACAACCAGGCTAATCGGTGTCTGCGAGACGTGCAGTACGTGTTGTGTGCTGCCTTCCTCAGTGGTTCTTCAAGGGTAGGCTATAAGCTGCTTGCTCAAACAGCTCCGTGGTGCGTTCCAAAGATTCTGGCAAAATTATGCTTTCCAATGGCTGCGTCAATTAAACCTCACTGTCCCCAAGGGGATAAATTCTCACAGGTGACTTTGGCTTATGTTCTTTTCCTTTAATAAACTAACCCTTTGTGATTTTCAAGTTTTTATAGTCATCTAATATTTGTCTTAATTGCCAACATAAATCGTTATACTCAACATCCATCTGTAACAGACTATAGGGCAAATGTTTAAGAGACCGCAGTTTACGTCTCCGCCACCCGACCCCGTAACGCTTCCACCAACGACATTATACTGCATTATACACTCATGTGACAAAAGTCATGGGATACCTCTCAGTACCGTGTCGGACATCTGTTTGCCTGACGTTGTGCAGCAACTCGAATTGAAATCGACTCAACAAGCAGCTGGAAGTCCCCTGCAGAAAACAGAGCCATGCTCCCTACCCAGCCGTCCATAATTCAGTAAGTGATGCCGATGCAGGATTTAGTGGACAAACTGACCTATCGATTATGTCCCATAAGTGTCCGATGGGATTCATGTCGGAGGATCTGAATGGTGAAAGAGCTCCCTCGAATCGTCCAAAGTATTCTTCAAATCAGTCACGAACAATACACGGTGACATGGCACACTGTCTCTTATAAACATTCCACAGTTTTTTGGGAACATGAAGCCTATGAATGGTTGCAAATGGTCTCCAAGTAGCCGAACATAACCACTTTCACTCAACGATCAATTCAGTTGGACCAGAGGCCCCATTCAGTTATATATAACCACATCTCCTACCATTGTGGAGATATTCCCAGCTCGCACAGTGTCTTGTTGACAAATTGAGCCCATGGTTTCGTCGGAACTGCGCCACAGTCGAATTTCACCATCAGCTCTTACCAAATGAAAACGGGACGTACGTGACCAGATGATGGTTTTCCAGTCGTCAAGGGTCCAACTGATATGGTTACGAGCCCAGAAGGCAAATTGCCGGCTATGCCGTGCTGTTAGCAAAGCCACTCGAGTTCGTCGCCTGCTGCTACGGCCCATTACCGCCAAATTTTGGAGCACTGTCCTAACGGATACGTTCGTCTTTCGTCCAACATTACTTTCTGTGGTCATTTCACGCACTGTTGCGAGTCTCTTAGCACTGCAAAGTTTTGCAAACGCTGCCGGTCCCGATTGTTAGAGGAAGGCTATCGGTCCCTACACTGTCTGTGCCGAGACAGAACACCTGAAATTTGGTGTTCTTGGCACACTCTGTATGGCACCTCTGTCTGGGGTGATGCTGTAGGTGGTGAGGACAATTTAACTTGAGGCGCACCTCCCTTCATGAGCTCTGGGAAGTACAGCTGGTGTCGGCTGCTGGGACGGCACCCGTCGATGCTGCGTCACTACTCCAGCCCGGCAGTGAAGGAGGCCATGGCCATGCTGCCACAACAGCGCTTTCTTGCGGAGCAACACGCCAGGTGAGGCCGTGCTGCTCTTTGCTCTGCGGTGGTGGAGGTGGCTGTGTGTGGATCTCGACTCGTGCCGTTCGGACGGGCGGTGGACGTTGCGATTGCCGTGTCCGACCCTCGGTCTCAATGTCGGCGGCAGGAGGCATGGACAGCAGGCTGGCTGGGCTGTGGAACCAGATCCTGCGAAGGACCCAGAGTGCTGGAGGATGCATCCTGGGCTCGAAATGGAGACTGATGCTACCGCTGCCGAGTCACATAGTCGTCCGACATTGGCCCGGATCGTTGTACGGCTACTGAGCGAGGACCAAATCCTCGAATCTAATGATGTCGTGTTTCAAATTCAGCCTCATTAATACTCCGTTAGTGTCCCTTTGTTTCTCTAAAACCTGCTCTCTAGTCACGCAGAGTGTAACGAAGAGACTCGCTCGATGGTGGTAGCAATGACCCATTTTCTGCATAGTTTCTGCTGTACGGGACAGTTTACGGCTGTGCTCAGCTATCCTCGCTTCACACTTCAATTGCTCATGTTGCTGTTCCCTAAATGCCAACATAGCGTGGCTGATGGCCAGCTCTGTTACCGAACTACTATGCTGCTTCTCCATACTACTTTCAGATTTAATACTTTTACGTTATATACTGGGTGTTGTGGCTACAGTGCGTCCCTCCATGGAGAAGATCAAGTCCCTCGCACTACATCTGGTTAGTCTACTTTGATTAAAACAATTCACTTTATCTGTACAGTTACTCGGACCTGTCTGTTCCTAACTGTTATGTAAGTTCTATAGCAAATAAGTATGGAAGTCAAACATGGACGATAAATAGTTTGGACAAGAAGAGAATAGAAGCTTTTGAAATGTGGTGCTACAGAAGAATGCTGAAGATTAGATGCGTAGATCACATAACTAATGAGGAGGTATTGAATAGGATTGGGGAGAATAGAAGTTTGTGGCAGAACTTGACTAGAAGAAGGGATCGGTTGGTAGGACGCATGTTGAGGTATCAAGGGATCACAAATTTAGCATTGGAGGGCAGCGTGTAGGGTAAAATTCGTAGAGGGAGACCAAGAGATGAACATCCTAAGCAAATTGAGAAGGATGTAGGTTGCAGTAGGTACTAGGAGATGAAGAAGCTTGCACAGGAAAGAGTAGCATGGAGAGCTGCAACGAAACCAGTCTCAGGACTGAAGACCACAACAACAACATACCAAATAAGTCAAACTATCCTTCACCTCTTCCCCTGGGGATCCAGTCTGCAGGAACTTTAACTGTCTGCGGACCTATGAACATGGTTTTTGTGTTATTATCGAAAGAGCTACAGCAAAAAGATAAAAATTTTTAATGGAACAATAGTTGTTTCTATCATACATTGGGATCAGCAACACCAGCTGTGTGGACATCAATTTAAATTACATTCCTATCACTTTTAGTTGGGGAGCGACAACCCTTCTAAATTTCAGGGGCAAATACTACACACGCTTCGGATAACGCAATGCGCCACCAAATGCGGTGCGGCAGAGTTGTAACGTCACAGGTGTCACGGGGCGAGAAGCATCCTCAATGCGCTGTTAGACTGTAGACTGTCGCCGCACACGACTGTATACCCGACAGTTCGAGCCACAGAAACGGGGCTCAACATGCCACAGTTACTGACATCGGATGAAGATGGCATACACGAACGAGTACGTTGACATGTTGCTAATGCTCGGTGAGTGTCGACACGATGCCACTGAAGCAGCCATGGCATACGCTGTGAGATATCCTAGGCAAAGAGCTCCGGCAGCCATTACGACCTTACGTGCCGACCGACGACTTCGGCAGCTTGGTAATGCGCCGCAAGCACAGACGAAGAACTGCAAGAAGTGAGGAGACGGAGGTGTTTGTTTCAGCTGCAGTGCACCACGATCCTCATGTCAGCTTACGAGTCGTTGCTGCAGTCACTCGTGTCAGTCTCACATCTGTTAGGCGTATAGTACACGGCCACAGGTTTCACCCGTACCGCCTGTCACTGAGCCAGGAACTGCATGGCAACGATTTCCGTGAGTGAGTTACATCCTGTGAATGCGCCATGCGTAATTTCACGCTGGAGTCTTTACAAGGTGTATGTTCTCTGATGAGTCCACGTCCACATATTACGGTGTAGTGAATCGCCATAACGTGCACTACTGTGACGCAGACAATCCTCGGTGGCGACGATCTGTCGACCGTCAACGTAGGTGGTCTATCAATGTGTGGCGTGGAATCCTTGGTGGATGACATTATTGTCCACACTACTTCCCAGTTACACTGACACGTGAATTACATCGCGCGTTCATAGTCAACAGTTTGGGTGGTCTCCTTGAAAGTGTGTGTCTACACACGAGAGTCCATATGTTGATGCAGCACGTTGGTCACCCAGCCCATTTTGCGCATGCTGTTGCGGAAGATCTAAACAACAGGTTTGCAGGAAGGTGGTTGGGGCGCCATCGTCCTCATTCATGACCCACAAGGTCGCCCGATTTAACATCATTAGATTTCTTTTTGTGGGGATATATAAAGGATCGTGTTTATGTTACTGAGCCCACATCCACAGATAATCGAAAGCGGCGCATCGAGGACGCATGTTGCTCCGTGACACCGGCGATGTTACATCTCGTCCGCAGATCCTTTCGAAGGCGCATTGCATTGTTTATTTAGGAACATGGACACATAATTAAATCAGCTTCCTACGGGCAGAACATCCATTACCCACCACACAGCCATGTATTATGTACAGCGTATGGTATCTGCCTCTGGAACTTTGAAGGGTTGTAGGTCCCAAACTAAAATTGTTAGGAATGTAATTTAAATTGATGAATACACAGATGGTGTTACTGATTACAGTGCATGCTAGAAACAATTATTCCTCCATTAAAATTTTTTTATCTTTTTGCTGTAACACAATAAACTATGTTCAGACAGTGTAACGTTTCTTGCGGTGACCTACCGCAATAATTATTTCCTTCGCGTATTCATTCGTAACTTACAGAGGCATACACATTTAGTCAAAGACCCTAAATATTTATAAGAGAGGGAGAACAAAATCAAATCAGAATCTCCACATTGCTAGGAATCGTGAAAAAGTTACTAAGTCACTTTTACTTGACGTCTTCTATTCCGACACTACTATACACACTACCATTTGTTCCCACAGTTATATACCCTTGCTGGGCTGCTATCATTTCCCTTAAGGACTGGTTCTCGTATGGCTCCAAATTTGCACTCCGCTGCAGAGTGAAAATCTCATTCTGGAAACGTCCCCCAGGCTGTGTCTAAGCCACGTCTCCATAATATCCTGTCTTCTATGATTGCTACCTCTGCAACGTTTGAAAAAGAGCTTCTCGTTCCCAGAAGAAGGCGGCTGCAGTCGCGGCCGAAACGTTGGTTTTTCTCCAGCAGCACTAGTTTTTACATTATGACGCGTTACTTTTCCCAGAAAACTTTTATGTCAACACACCATCTATTACTACACCCACTGCTGAACTATGGCAGTTAAATGTAAGTCTTTCCCTCCTAGTTATAATTCCGATGTCAACTCCACCTGCACCCCTGAAAATGCTTGGCCCGTCCTCCCGATTTCATTTCGTAGCTCCCACAAGTGACACACTAAACGTACACACGATCTATGGCCAGGATATATCAGATCTGGCTATCGCGAAAGCAACACTCTACCGCCCACTGTCACAACTAGCATTCTTCTTCTCCTTTGGCTGCCCGAGGACAGGGAGCCACATCACATCCCCTCCCCCAAGAAGCAAGAAACCTGCTGTCTCTGAGCACTCGTCATGTTACTGTTCAACTGATAAGATTATCTCAAACGAATATATACACTCCTGGAAATTGAAATAAGAACACCGTGAATTCATTGTCCCAGGAAGGGGAAACTTTATTGACACATTCCTGGGGTCAGATACATCACATGATCATACTGACAGAACCACAGGCACATAGACACAGGCAACAGAGCATGCACAATGTCTGCACTAGTACAGTGTATATCCACCTTTCGCAGCAATGCAGGCTGCTATTCTCCCATGGAAACGATCGTAGAGATGCTGGATGTAGTCCTGTGGAACGGCTTGCCATGCCATTTCCACCTGGCGCCTCAGTTGGACCAGCGTTCGTGCTGGACGTGCAGACCGCGTGATACGACGCTTCATCCAGTCCCAAACATGCTCAATGGGGGACAGATCCGGAGATCTTGCTGGCCAGGGTAGTTGACTTACACCTTCTAGAGCACGTTGGGTGGTACGGGATACATGCGGACGTGCATTGTCCTGTTGGAACAGCAAGTTCCCTTGCCGGTCTAGGAATGGTAGAACGATGGGTTCGATGACGGTTTGGATGTTCCGTGCACTATTCAGTGTCCCCTCGACGATCACCAGAGGTGTACGGCCAGTGTAGGAGATCGCTCCCCACACCATGATGCCGGGTGTTGGCCCTGTGTGCCTCGGTCGTATGCAGTCCTGATTGTGGCGCTCACCTGCACGACGCCAAACACGCATACGACCATCATTGGCACCAAGGCAGAAGCGACTCTCATCGCTGAAGACGACACGTCTCCATTCGTCCCTCCATTCACACCTGTCGCGACACCACTGGAGGCGGGCTGTACGATGTTGGGGCGTGAGCGGAAGACGGCCTAACGGTGTGCGAGACCGTAGCCCAGCTTCATGGAGACGGTTGCGAATGGTCCTCGCCGATACCCCAGGAGCAACAGTGTCCTAATTTGCTGGGAACTGGCGGTGCGGTCCCCTACGGCACTGCGTAGGATCCTACGGTCTTGACGTGCATCCGTGCGTCGCTGTGGTCCGGTCCCAGGTCGACGGGCACGTTCACCTTCCGCCGACCACTGGCGACAACATCGATGTACTGTGGAGACCTCACGCCCCACGTGTTGAGCAATTCGGCGGTACGTCTACCCGGCCTCCCGCATGCCCACTATACGCCCTCGCTCAAAGTCCGTCAACTGCACATGTGGTTCACGTCCACGCTGTCGCGGCATGCTACCAGTGTTAAAAGACTGCGTTGGAGCTCCGTATGCCACAGCAAACTGGCTGACACTGACGGCGGCGGTGCACAAATGCTGCGCAGCTAGCGCCATTCGACGGCCAACACCGCGGTTCCTGGTGTGTCCGCTGTGCCGTGCGTGTGATCATTGCTTGTACAGCCCTCTCCCAGTGTCCGGAGCAAGTATGGAGGGTCTGACACACCGGTGTCAATGTGTTCTTTTTTCCATTTCTAGGAGTGTATATGTCAACATTAACTCCTTCGCTACGAACACAAATACACTGCATAAAATCGTTGCACGTAACTGGTCTCTTGACCTTAATGTATACCGAATCTAAGGTATCTGGACTTCTCTCCTCCTTGCTCATCGCTTCGCTTTTTCGTGTTAATATCCTTCCTTGTCTTTACTAGCACTACTCATGGTATATGAATCCACATAGTAACTAAGCATTGTCCCAGTTGTTCTACGAAATCTCTCTGTCCTCCCATTAACTTGAGCATGTAGTGCTCAGCTTCTTCACTCCAAGAAACTGACTCAGTTCTGTCATCCCGTGTGATGTGAAGCTCATTCCTTGGTCCGTTATCATTGTATGTGGCCCTCTGAACTTCAGTATCCACCTATTAGGTAACACCCGTGCAACAGTGATTGCCTATTGGTCCAGCATTGGCACCATCTCGATGCTGTGAGAAAAGTAATCTATTATGGCCAGTAAAAAACGATTACCACATGGTGTTCGGTTGAATAGTTCTATCACGTCCATCCAAACAAAACTAAAGGGTCCTGTTCCTTCTGACAATCATTGCATCTCCGTAACATTATCTGCTTCTGACTCAAATTGGCCTTACGTGCACAGTCCACTTAACTGTTGACGTACCGATCCACATCGTCTATCATACATTTCCATCTTTCTCTCCACCGATAGTCCTCTGACACCCTTCTATTTGTTTTATCCACCATAGCCTGGCAAAATATGATCATGCATCTCACGTAACGTTCATTTTTTTTCCCTCTTGGCACAATAATCCGTCGGGCATATCGAACTGCTGCTGTGTCTTGCACTACCCGCAGTCCACGTCGGTGTTGTGTGCTGCTCGCTGTTTCGCAAGATCCTGACCTAGTGCTTGTTTTACAGCTATCTCTACTTAGCCCATCTCTATTTCCGTGTTTCTTTCCCAGCTTGTGGATTACTTCCTAATCAATGTCAGTGAGTTTCAATGCCCATCTCGTTAATATGCAAGACGAGTCCTTCAAGCCTAGTTTCTAATTTAAATCACCAAGGCCGTTAGTACCGTAAACCTCTTCCCACACATGTAACGTCGAAGTTACGTTATTCCGTATGCTAGACTAAGGTCTTTCTCTACTCTGTAGAATGATTTCTTTATGTGGCATCCAACTGTCTTGATGAAAAGGCAACATGGTGTTCTTGACCATCGACTTCCTGGTTCAAAACGCAGTCAAGGGCGTAGTTTGACACATCACATGACAACATATAATCTTTCTGGAAATCTGGAAACACCAAACCTAGACAGGATGTCATCATCATCTTTAACTTGTCAAATGCTCCCTGACATTACACCGACCACACAAACTTAACCCCTGTCTTTAACAATTGCGTAACCGGTCTTGCAGTATTCACAGGTCCCTTCAAGAATCTTTTATAATGGTTCTGGAGGCCGAAGAAATATTGTAACTCCCTAGTAGTTTGTTGTTCCGGAAACTCTTATACCGCTTGCACCAACCTCGGATCAGTCGTTACGTTATCCTTACTTGCGAGATCGCCCGAAAGTCAACTTCCTACAGTGCAAAGTGACATTTTTGACCGTTGAGTGTGAGATGCGAAGCCCATTATACTTCTTTTGGACATTGTTTATTTTCGTCTGCATCCTTTGAATAGTCGTGGGTGTTTTCAAGCCTCTTACTATTTCGTCCAGGAACCGAAGGCGTACTGCTATACAGTGTCCCCCTTTTGCTGAAAAAGCCGTTTTTGCTCTATTGTGAGGAGACACTTCTCACGATATTCGCTCTTTTAAGTCCAAAGTCGAGAAATACTTACCTTTGCCCAGGGTTGTCTACGGTCCCGTGTTATCTGCAACGGGATATAAATTTGTTGTAGTCTTGCTGTGCCAATAGTGCTTGGGTAGCTCAGATGGTAGAGCACTTGCCCCAGAAAAGCAAAGGTGTTGACTTCGAGTCTCGGTCAGGCACACAGTTTTAATCTGCCAGGAAGTTTTATATCATCGCACACTCCGCTGCAGAGTAAGAATCTCAAAAAGAATGGTTCATATGGCTCTGAGCACTATGGGACTTAACATCTGTGGTCATCAGTTCCCTAGAACTTAGAACTACTTAAACCTAACTAACCTAAGGACATCACACACATCCGTGCCCGAGGCAGGATTCGAACCTGCGACCGTAGCAGTCGCGCGGTTCCGGACTGAGCGCCTAGTACCGCTAGACCACCGCGGCCGGCTGAGAATCTCATTCTGAAAACATCCCCCAGGCTGTGGCTAAGTCATGTCACCGCAATATCATTTCCTTCAGGAGTGCTAGTTCTGCAAGGTTCGCAGGAGAGCTTCTTTAAAGTTTGGAAGGTAGGAGACGAGGTACTGGCAGAAGTAAAGCTTTGAGGACGGGACGTGAGTCGTGCTTGGGTAGCTCAGATGATATAGCACTTGCCCGCGAAAGGCAAAGGTCCCGAGTTCGAGTCTCGGTCCGGCACACAGTTTTAATCTGCCAGCAAGTTTCATATCAGCACACACTACGCTGCAGAGTGAAAATCTCATTCTGAATACCCTGGAATTTTAGCAACATGTCCTCCTAGTGTGGTCTTTCTGCTCCGTTCAAATGCTTCAACTTCTCACAAAGCACAGTTCTAGCAGCGTCCTATGCCCCCTTGTGGCTTACACCACCTGTTTGGCAATCTTCCTCATCCGGAATCTTCTATGTAGGTAACGATTTTCCCTTCAACGCCTTCTGTGTTTAAACCAGCCATAGCTCTATGTTTTACTAAGCAATATTCTGAATCTAATACTTCACTACCCTGCAATGGTTCTATTACACGTATCACACCTGCTGATAAGTTAGACTCCACATTCCCCCATAGTGATTTTCGGTGCTTTTTGACAGCATCACTCGAACCAAGTCTTAATACTGTTCTTGCGGTTTAACTGAACGATCTTATATAATTAATACTCCTTGCTACAGATTAACACTGACAACAGTTTCCCCAAGTCAGAATATCTTCCCACTCAGTTCTACTACACTTGTGGGATGACGGTGATGCAAAATATGTAATACCAGGAAGATGCAGTACCCCTAGCTTACATGAGACCGACTTCTACATGGTGCCTAAACTTGGTTTTTGAACCGAAGGAGTCACCATTTCTGACTCCAATGGTCGTAAATCATTACCCCTCTCCCACGTAAATCATACCGTGGTGGTTTCCACTGCCTGCATGCTTTCTACCAATTCTCTCGAGTATAATGCCCCTGTGTCGAAAAATACTTTATACTGTCTTCCACCCACAACACCCATTATGGTACATTCAGCTTCAGCATTCGTTCTCAATGAACTTATTCCTACCTGGAAATCCTGTAGGGCGCCATTCTAAGCTTAACACACCCTTCCAGTTCCCTGGACAACCTGTACCATTGTCGCTATAACCTTGCCGTTGACCAAATCCTCCTCTACACCAAATTATTGGCACCCCTGTTAGTCCAGTTGTGCTGTCCGGCGATGTCGCAAGTAAGGATAAGGTAACGACTGATCCGAGGTTGGTGCAAGCGGTATAAGTGTTTCCGGAACAACAAACTACTAGGGAGCTACAATCCATGGTGCTTCCGTGCAGAATCTGTTCATTCGCGTCCTGGGACCATTATCACGTCGGAAACCATTTCACATGAATCACCTTAGTGTAAATGACAGCTCCGAGAACGCACTGTCCTTTTGTGCCTCGTATGTGCGATACTACTGCCGTCTTTATATGTGCATATCGCTATCACCTCAGTATACTTTTAGTGTAGGGGGGTGAAGGAGTGAATTAGGTGGCCACACTTGGAGAATATGTCATGCAAGTGAAATAAATTCACATGTAGCTAATACTATTAAATAACTTATCCCTTGGGCAGGCAATGAGGACTTGGCGTACTTGCAAAAAGGTTCGGGTCCCGTAATTATTTTACTGACAGTGACCACGTCTTGCACGGATAAGGTAACTGGTCAATATCATCACACTAATAAGATAAATCTGCCATTGAACAATGTCTACCAGAAGCTTATTACTGATCTTAGCACAGGGTAGATGAGAGTGTTATACCTGGAGAAGAATGTGCCTACCGACAAATGACGTTCCCGCGCTAGTGTTTGAAGTTGGATAGCGATTTTAAAATATTTTAAGGGATCCGCATCAGAAACCATCATATTTATTTTCACGAACTGTCTACCGTTTTGTTACTGTGAGACATAAAGTTGTGTTTATTGTAGTACCTTTAAATATTTTGAGTCCTAGACATTTAATTGTGTATAATATTGGATGACGTTGTTAACTCTTCAGCAACGGAGTAGAATGTTCAGTAGATGTATAAATATTTAGAACTAAATATGTAATGAGGGGACGGTTAAGCCACATTATATCGGTCGTGCACCGTCTTGTACCTTCGAACGAGAGGTCTTCTATCATGAAAATTCTCAGACATTATTAAGTCCGATGTGTGGTACTAGTAGACTTCTTTTGGACAGAAATCAACTCTTTGCGTATGGCAGTAAGGTTTTTACGTCCTTCTTGCTCGGTCCATCAAGCGTTATTTTGCTACCTAGTCGGCACAACTGCTTACCTCCATCTACTTCGTGATCCCGATTTCTAGCTTTTCCTATTTCTGCTACTTCTCATTGCTTTTGTCTTTCTTGGATTTAGTCTCATTTCATATTCTACACTCATTTAACTGTGTTCAACAAATCCTTTAATGCACTTTCTTCTGAGGACAGCGATGCCATCAACAAATCGTATCAGCCATATCCAAGCACCCTGAATTTTAATTTAACTCCTGACCCTTTATTTTATTTTCTGGTTAATGACAGAGAGATGTTTAACTGCTTATCTTTCACAGAAGTTAATCTAATTTGGTAACAAAGCCTTGAACTCAGAAACAAATAACAGTTGACAAATGATTAGAGAGAACAGATACTAGGTGTGGCGTGGATACAGTCTCAACTGAGATGCTGAGTGATGAGTCTCACTTGCCTTGAACTCAGAAACAAATAACAGTTGACAAATGATCAGAGAGAACAGATACTAGGTGTGGCGTGGATACAGTCTCAACTGAGATGCTGAGTGATGAGTCTCACTTGCCTTGAACTCAGAAACAAATAACAGTTGACAAATGATCAGAGAGAACAGATACTAGGTGTGGCGTGGATACAGTCTCAACTGAGATGCTGAGTGATGAGTCTCACTTGCCTTGAACTCAGAAACAAATAACAGTTGACAAATGATCAGAGAGAACAGATACTAGGTGTGGCGTGGATACAGTCTCAACTGAGATGCTGAGTGATGAGTCTCACTTCTTTTTGCGGTGTCAGTCTGTCATGGGAAAGTCAAAGTGAACTGTTATTCTGGAATAATCGTATGGGGAGCGGTCTGATATGAAAACAGGGGTAATTGTAGGCTGAATGTTTGCCAGGTTGAGGCTAGAATGGTAATCCTTTATGTGATACCATTCATCACAATGGTATCAAACAGCGTTTTCCAGCAGATTAAGACGGCACACAGCGTTTCGAAAGAAAACGTCGCTTTGAGGGATGTATGGATCATTGACTTACGTCCCCATTTCCCTAATTTTCCAAGCGTAGATATTTTCTGCATCGTGGGAAGACGTATCATTTCATCATTCTCCATTAACTCACGTAGCATCTCTTTCAGGCATAGATTCCAGTTCATGACTTTTGGAGGCTGTTTCCTGTCATGAAACAAGGACTGCAATAGTGTATTCATGCCGATAGCAGTCATGCCTCAAAATAATGTTGATGATGTACATCCTTCTGAAGGGAATGAACGTTTATTTAATACCTGTTATGTGTTGCGTGTCTGTACATCCCATCTACAGAGTATTTAGCTGAACTGAGTACAGGCGTATAAAGAAATTAAGAACTCCGAATTTATCCAGAACAACTGTACCAAATGAATGACATGTAAACTAAGGAGCAGATACGACAAGGGGAGATACAAGGGTTTGTCCCCGGTAGCAGGGCATGTATTGTATTCTTTATCCATCTGCACTGTCAACTACCTGTTGCGAGCTTGAGACACAGAATTATAATTTTCATATGGAATGAATCCAGCTGTGATCACCAAACTTGGTAACGGTGTTTGTTCTTCTCTAAACTTTCTTCCTCCAGTGCGCACATTTTTCCATACATGAATGACTTTGCACTGGTCACGTTTGTTGAAATGTGCTAGCGGGCGCGGATCTTAGAGCATTATGGTGCAAAGAACTCAACACGTCGATAAGTACAATTTAACAATTTATAAACAAATAATTTTTGTTTCCTTTCTTTTCAATAAGTGCAATTAGGTACTCGCGTATGGATGTTAAAACGACAATTATGTCAGATGGCCACTTTTTACGACTTCTGCAGTACTTGTTATGGCCGTTTGCTACTTGTTACGACTTCTGCAGTACTTGTTAGCAGCAGTCCGAGTGGCTGCGCCAAAGACTGAGACGGCGTGGCGTTTTACAATTATTTACTGAGCTTTCTTTACAATTTCTCCCTCGTCGTCGCTGCCCAGCCCTGCGGATCCTTCCGCCTGGCTGCTGCTGTGTAGATTCTCCGACAATGCGCGCAACGCGGGCCACCAGTGCTCAGCTGAAGTCAGGATGCCCTGTGATTGAGATGAACTGGTCGCCGCTCGGCGCCCCAGTACGGGCACGCCCACGGAACCGCGTCGCCGTGAGGTCAGCTGCCGACACCTGCTGCACCGGCGGCTGGGAAGGTCCCGTCATGGACGGACCACACGCTGTGGGGCCGGGTTTCCGTGGAGTCCGGGCGTCAGTCCCCGGCAGCGCCTGTGGCCAAGACCGCGCTGCGGCCGGTCCTGCAGGAGGTTCTCGCTGTAGTTTAGTCAGCCATGGTGCCGACCGAAGTCGGTCCGACCCCCAGAGCTGGACATCTGTTGGCGAACGGATGGCTCCCGCGAGCTGGAAGAGACTTCCGGAATCGTCACCTGCGAAGATTCAACATTCTGGCACGGACCACGTCCGTCCTGAGATCCGAACTGCTTCCTAATGGCCTCTGCCGTTGCAGCCTGCGCTCCACTATTTATATCCAGCAGGAGGACGTTTTTTACCCTCGGTGGCAGCTTCTTGTCATTACTCCCGCAATGTACTGCAGCGTAACTTAGCGTGCTGGCCTCATTTCTCTTACTTAGCACTCTCCAGGCTTCGCTCGGCGCTCGGTCTGCGTGCGTCCTTGCATCAGCCTGTTGGTAGACTGCAACTGTCAGCAAGGCTCTATCTGCCGCAACTACTTCGCAATGTCGCGATCGCCAGCTGCCTCTGCTTTGCCATTCTCCACTGCGTGAAGCAATGCTTACTACATGTAGCTGCAATACAAGCAGTAAATTTAATGAAACATCCTGGCAGATTAAAACTGTGTGCCCGACCGAGACTCGAACTCGGGACCTTTGCCTGGTTGTGGCTAAGCCATGTCTCCACAGTATCCTTTCTGTCACGAGTGCTAGTTGAGCAAGGTTCGCAGGATTGTTCAAATGGCTCTGAGCACTATGGGACTTAACATCTGTGGTCATCAGTCCCCTAGAACTAAGAACTACTTAAAAATAACTAACCTAAGGACATCACACACATCCATGCCCGAGGCAGGATTCGAACCTGCGACCGTAGCAGTCACGCGGTTCCGGACCGAGCGCCTTAACCGCGAGACCACCGCGGCCGACTGGTTGGCAGGAGAGCTTCTGTAAAGTTTGGAAGGCAGGAGACGAGATACTAGCAGAAGTAAACCTGTAAGCAACGGGCGTAAGTCGTGCTTCGGTAGCTCAGATTGTAGAGCACTTGCCCGCGAAAGGCAAACATCCCGAGTTCGAGTCTCGGTCGGGCACACAGTTTTAATCTGCCAGGAAGTTTCATACCAGCGCACACTCTGCTGCGGAGTGAAAATCTAATTCTGGAATAAATTTAATATTTGCAAATTGAGGAACTTCCATTTGACTATTTACACTGTAACTTTACGTAGATCTCCTGTCTATAAAAAAGTAATAAAGAGCATTACGGATCATCCCTTATTTAAGCAGACAGAAAAGATTTCATGTAACCCGTATTGTAGAGAAAAATTCACCAATCGTCACTATACGTTACCATGACTGTTGAGACTTTCAGGCACACCAAATCAACCAATGGGACAGTACAAAATACTGTCAAACATAAGCTTCAGAGAAATGGTACTCGAACTATTTAAGTGGGATCCAAATGACTTAAGCTACTTATTTAAAAGAATGGGTAGGTGAAATATAAACAATACCGGCAACAATACTTCAAGTTAACCAGGATTTAATCTTGAGATCAACAATAAATTGCCATGGTTAACACAAGTAATATTCACATGGTACAAACCAGGCACAAACGTGACAGAAAGGAATCACTCTGACATAAAAGGGCAGAAACCTTTAGCATCGTAAATTACACTGGAACCGAGAATCTCTTTTAATAAAAACAGGTTTAGCTCAAATCTGAAACACAGTAGATAGGTCTGAATAAATTTCGCACAGTCTACACGAGAGTGAAGCAAATTTGGCAGCCCAAAGAATCAGCATGTGTCTGTTGCGTGCAGAATTACAGTGAGTGACATGGCCGGTCGGAGTGGCCGTGCGGTTCTAGGCGATACAGTCTGGAGCCGAGCGACCGCTACGGTCGCAGGTTCGAATCCTGCCTTGGTCATGAATGTGTGTGATGTCCTTAGGTTAGTTAGGTTTAATTAGTTCTAAGTTCTAGGCGACTGATCACCTCAGAAGATAAGTCACATGGTGCTCAGAGCCATTTGAACCATTTGGAATGATATGTGGAGCAAAACTGCATCATCGGACAGCTTTCGAGATAACTTATATAGAAAGCCTCGCATTATCCCATTCGGAATTTTTGGTAGTACCTTCCTTTAAGGGTCTCCCTTTAATGGTTTGCCCCTTATGAGCATAATCTGTCAGCATCACAACATTGCTGTTGGAGAGAGCTCAGCATCACTGTGCCCGATGAGGTAGTAAATACACTTTGCCGCTATTTGTGCTTCTCCTATTTCTCGACATGATCTTTATATATTCAACCTCTGCCTACTGTGATCCGATGGTGTCAGTTGGATTAACGTTGCACAATCGCAACATCTCGGCCATTACTTGCATTTGAATGGTTGTTTGGATGGATGTCAGCAACCGCGAAACCAATAGGTCTGCTACCTTTGTCATGCTCAGAATTTCGTTTAAGTCGTTGAAAACATGTTTGTTACTGATTTTCACTTTTTATGCCATCTCCGTACCCGAGATCTAGGGCTAGTAACCAAACAGATTCGAAAACCGCTTCTGCTTAAATTTTGAATACAAGATATCAGCAATGGCGTGGGAGACTTCCGCCGTAAGAGGTCACCCTCATTCTGTTAACGGCATTGTCAAAGTGGGCGGAGGAGAAGAGAGAGGCTCAGGGTACTCTCTCGCTCTTGGGGTGGGAAATGTCACTACAATACGGAAGAATAGGCAAGGATCAGTGACAAGAGGGTGCAGAAGACAATGGTCACAACTGCATTAAAGGCATATGAGTTGTGTCCACAAGACATGTGGCCCGTAATTGTAAGGTGTCACGATAATCTCTCCATTTTCAAAAGATATCGAAATTATTCAGATCTCCGGGAGGTGACCGCAAAGGGGAGTTGACCATGAGGAAAAGATTGAATAATGAACGAAAGGGAAACGTTCATCGTGTTGTCGAGTGAAATCTGAAAAGGGAAATGAAAAGGCTCAGATAGATATAGTACTGATCAGGATTAGTTCAGGCAAATGGAAAGAAGATATTTGGTCATCGAGTAAGGGCGGTATCAACAGAAACAGAAAATGGTGTAATAGATGGAGGACTCGTTTTTAATTGGAAGGTAGGACAGGGAGTGGGTCACTGTGGACAGTTCTGTGACACGGTTGTTCTCATCAGAATCGACAAGCCAAGACCGACAACAATAGTTCTGGTATATCTGCCGACGTCGCAAACAGAAGTTGAAGAGTTAGACAAAGTGTATGAGGATACAATACGTAAAGAGAAATGAAAATCTGATAGTCAAGGGGGATTGGAATCAGGTTGTAGAGGAAGACATGGAAGAATGTGTTACGTGAGAATATCAGCCTGATAATAGGGATAGGAGCGCAGAAAGACTTTCTCCAAAAAAATTCAGATGGTAATAGGGAATTCTCTATTCAAGGCTCACAAGAGGAGGATGTATACTTAGAAAAGGTCGGAAGATACAAGGAGATTTCGGTAAGATTACCTGGTTAGGCAGAGATGCCGGAATCAGACATTGGATTGTCAGCCGTCCCCAAGTGCGGATAAACACTCAGATCACAAATCAGTAACAATGAAGAGTAGGTTAAAGCTTTTTAGACTGGTCGGCAGGAATCAATGCCCAGTGAAGTGTGATGGAAATACTAAAGAACTAAAGAATGAAGAGGTACGCAGTTGTCTGGGGCTGTAGATACTGCAATTACTAATAGCTGAGTAGGCGGTTCAGTTGAACAGGAATGGATATATATATATATATATATATATATATATATATATATATATATATATATATATATGGCAGTTGTTGGAGAGAAAGGCGTAGGTTCAAGAAAGGTGATGGCGAAGTACCCGTGGGTAACAGAAAAAAAAACATTGAAGTGGATAGAAGAGAGAATGAAGAAGAAAAATGGAAAATGTTCAGGAAAATTCAGGAATGCAGCAATACAGGTCACTTAAATGAAGTAAACAAGAAGGGCAGGGAAGCTACGGCGAAATGGCTACACAAGAAGTGTGAAGCAATCGAAAAGAAAATGACTATCCAGAAGACTGATTCAATATATAGAAAAGCCAAATCAATTTCCGTCGAAATTAAAAGAATGGATGGTAGCATAAATAATGAAACGGTAATTCTATTTTTAAATGCTGAAGAGAGCGCGGATTGGTGGATTGAGTGCACTGAAGGCCTCCATGAAGGTGAGGACCTATCTGATACATGGCAGAAAAGAAACAGAAGTCGATAGGGAAGAGGTAGGGGATCCAGCATTCGAATCAGAAGTTAGAAGAGTTTTCGAAGGCTTAAAACCAAATAAGGCAGTAGGGATGGATAACATTTCATCGGAGTTTCTAAAAGTATTGAAGGAAATGGCAACAAAACAATTGTTCACGTTGTTGTGTCAATCAACTTAACAGTTCGTGCATCCAAGTTGCTGACAAGAATAATTTATAGAATAATGATGATGATGATGTTTGGTCTGTGGGCCGCTCAACTGCGCGGTTATCAGCGCCCTTACAAATTCACAATCTTTGCTCAGTCCAATCTCGCCACCGTCCCGAATGATAATGAAATGATGAGGACAATACAAACACCCACCCACCTCAAGGCAAGTGAAAATCCATGAACCCTCCCCCCCCCCCCCCTCCCCCGGGAATCTAACCCGAGACCCCGTGCTCAGGAAGCGAGAGACATAGAAAAGAATGGAAAAGAAAATTGAGGATTTGTTAGACGACGACAAGTTTGGTCTTAGGAAAGCTAAAGGCACAAAGAGGCAGTTTGATGCTGCGTTTCATAATGGAAACATGAGCGAAGAAAAATCAATACACGGTCATTGGATTTGTCGAAATGGAAAAAGCGTTCGACAACGAAATATTGTGGAAGAGGTTTGAAGGCCTGAGAAAAATAGGAGTAAGCTATATGGGAAGACGGGTAATATATTGCATTTAAAAGAGCCAAGAGGGAACAATAAGAGTTGAAGACCAAGAACTGAGTTCTCGGGTTGAAAAGGGTGCAAGAGAAAGATGTAGCCTTCAGAAACCGCTGATCAATCTATGTATCGAAGAAACAAAGACGGAAACAGAATGGTTCCACAATGAAATTAAATTTCACAGTGGAAGGATATCAATGTTAACATTCACTGATGTCGTTGCTGCCCCTAGTGTAATTGAAGAAGTATTATAGGTTCTGTTGTAAGGAATGAGCACTCTGAGTACAGAATATGGACTGAGAGTGAATAAAAGAAAGAAGAACGTAATGAGAAGCAGCATAAATGAGAACAGCGAGAAACATAACAGCTTAATTGATGATCACGAAGTAGACGAAGTTAATGATTTCTGTCACCTACTCAGCAAATTACCATTTAAACAAAGAGATTGGACATATGAAGCAGACTAGCACTGCCAAAAACGGCATAACTGTCAAAGAGAATTCGACTAATATCAGAGGTCTTAATTTGAGGGAGAGATTTCTGAGAAGGTTCGTTTCGAGCACTTCATCTTACGACAGTGAGACATGGATTGTGGTAAAACCGAAAGTGAAGAGAATCGAACTATTTAAGATGTGATGCTACCTAATAACGGTAAAACTTACGTCGGCTCATAAGGTAAGGAACGAGGACGTTCTGCACAGAATCGGCCAGAAAGGAATATGTGGAAAGCACTGACAAGAAGGAGGGTTAGCTTAATACTGCAAGTTTTCCGACGTCTGGGAATAGCTTCCTTGGTATTAGAGGGACCTGTAGTGGGTAACAACTGTAGGGGAAGACAGTAATTGCAATACATCCATCTAATAAAGCGGAACTTAAGTCGCAAGTGTTTCTCTGAGATGAAAAGGTTGACGCCGGAGACAAATTGGCGGCGGGCCGCATGAGACAAGTCAGATGACTGATGACACAAAAACATCGCCACGATTGTCATACTCGAGTAATTGTGCTCCATGCGGTCCTGTAGCTATTCCCGATTCTCCTGAGAGACATAGTGTGCAACTTCATTCCTTGGCATTCGGATTTCTTTGACCACACACTGGGAGCGAGGGCTTTATGTAACTAATGTCAACTGATGATGCGCTGTCGCCGTATGCTTCCACCTAGTCTGGAATGGATTGCTGCTTCGTTGATACTTTTCAAACAAGAAAAATTATTTAACGTATGACTCCTCGCTTTATTAGTGGCTTGTGTTCGGTTTCCTCTAGCGACTTGCTGCGATTGTGCGGCATTGCGTTCGATGAAACAGGCTCATACAAATAAACTAAATCTCAATCCCGTAACTTTATTATTTAAAACTGATGAGTGAAACTTTATGACTAACCTCGCAGATGTTAGTCTGAAAAACCATTACGAGCCGATGCGGCTACTTGCGAAGATAGCTTACACATTCTTTCCCGTGTCGGTGCGCCACGCCACGACACGCAGTGCCTTTGTACGGGTGCGTACAGGGGGTGCCGCCCAGCACACAGGGGTGATTAACCGGACAAAGGCGAGCTGGCTTTGCCGTCACCCGGGCTTATACAGTACGCGCTTCACCTTGTGACCTTTACTCGCAAGAAGCGAAGCGGCCACTGTGACCGCGCACGCGCAACTGTCTCGCCCACCCCTCCCGCGTCCAGTTCAAACCCATCCCCACCCACCCGCATCTCTCCACTCACCACTCCCTGGCGTAAGTGCTATTACAAAGTACACATGTTACCCTCATGACACTCGGGCCCTCACGTCTCCCTGCACATCCACGAGGTATGCTGGACCGCAGCAGAAATTATCACTTCCCTATAGGGTAGCTAACATTAACATGGCCCAGAAAACGTTTTATGTCAAATAATATCTTAGGCCTTCGCGGCCAATTTCGTACACCTAGCCACATCCGGCCACACTTCGCGATAGCTTAGCCTGCTTAAATGGAAAAGAAAGTAAAGAGTAAGCACAGGTTCTAAATATGTATGTCCTTATGTCTCCTCTCTCTGTCCATCTCTCCATCCACTATTCTTCTCCTCCTTCAGCTCTCTCTGTCCATCTTCTCTATCCCCTTCTCTGTCTCCATCGCCTCCTACCGCCTCTCTCTGTTCATCTCCTCCATCCCGTTTTCTAAACGCACTGTCTACAACTTCACTGTCCCGCCCCTCTTCCTCCATCTCTCTGACCTTCTGCCTTGTCTATTGTTTTTGCAAATTCATATTCCGTAGAAGTATTCTTCCCATAAACCAATAATCCCTAAAAACCACTTTCCTGCTTGCTAAAAAAAATTTCATTATTGTTGTAAAATGTAACATTTCCCTGTTACTAAATACGTACGAATTTATATATTAAATATATTCAAAAATAGGCAAATGAAACACTTGCGAATACCAATGGAGCGTTGTGTGAAAATTTCAAAGCAGTCCATCAAGATGTTACAGAGGTTAACGACTTTAAACAAGCAACATTTACATTTTCCTCCCTTTTATTACATGTATATTACATATACACGGGATGGTATTAAAGCAGGTATATAAAAACACGAGAATAATAGAAAGCAAGAACTTTCGGAAAAATAAGATTGTGAAGAAACGAGCATCTTCATTTGCACTCATATAAAAACTCTTCGTAACCGCAAATCTCAGAAATTCCTCGACCGAATTTTTAGAAAATTTGGTCGACGTTGTATTGGAATTCGCGTGTGTTTTTACACCTAATATACATTTGTTTAAAATTTGATAATAGGGAACCACTGTTAGTACCTAAACACACGCCTCTATTAAAATGCAACGTTGGGTCAAAATATGAAAGCAATCGACCAAGAACTATCCGAGCTACACAATTTTGAACCAACGTACAATAACATTTTATGTATATAGTTTCTGAGTCGACATAAAACCTGAATAATAAGTCAGTAGACTATGCAGCAAACACAAAAGTTTACGGATAAAACTCGATTCTCAACTGACGTCTAACTAATGCAATAAGTGAATGACAAACCGCATGTCTGCAGCAAGTTATGCACTGAGGCTCCTATCGTCAGTATATAACAGCCAGTGTTCTTTTGTGACGTACTCTTCCTTTGTACCGTACAATCAGTTGTCAGCAATGGGACTCTTTTCTGGGGACAGGAAACAACTGTAGAATAATAATGATGCATTTCTCTCAAAACTCAGCGTATAGATCAGAGGCGAGAACTATTAACATTAGTACGAAGTATCCACCGCCGTGGATTGTATAGTCACTTGTATAATAAATATGTGTTTGACAAAAATATAGAAACCCAATACATTATCATGCCCAATTGAGTGTAGGCAAATTGTCGACATTCAAAATAGCCTCCATTCGTCTCGAATCCGTACACATTATGAAAATGAATTTATGTGTGTATGTGTGCATGATACGCAACTGCTCCTAAAACACTGGACCGAGTTCGACTAACCTTGGCACAGAACCATCGGAGTGTGAGTGAGAACCACCTTCCTATCACAGTTCAGGAGTTAAGGAGTCTAACACTTCTTAAGAAAGTCCAGCTTCATGCATTACGTCAACATTTTTTACTTCTTTTCTGCTAAATCTATACGCAGCGTATATCGTAGCCAATACAAAAATATACAGGGTGGTTCATTGACAGTGACCGGGCCAAATACCTCACGAAGTAAGCATCAAACGAAAAAAACTACAAAGTACGAAACTCGTCTAGCTTGAAGGGGGAAACCAGATGGGACTATGGTTGGCCCGCTAGATGGCTCTCCCATAGGTCAAACTAAATAGGAACCCCCATTTTTATTTTATATTCGTGTAGTACGTAAAGAAATATGAATGTTTTAGTTGGACCAGTTTTTTCGCTTTGTGGCAGATGGCGCTGTAATAGTCACAAACGTATAAGTACGTGGTATCACTTAACATATCTCCAGTTCTGGCGCTATTTGCTTCGTGATACATTACCCTTGTTACAATGGACCGTTTAACAATGGCGGAAAAGGTCGATATCGTGTTGATGTATGGCTATTGCGATCAAAACGCCCAACGAGCGTATTCTATGTATGCTGCTCGGTATCCTGCACGACATCATCCAAGTGTCCGAACCGTTCACCGGATAGTTACGTTATTTAAGGAAACAGGAAGTGTCCAGCCACATGTGAAACGACAACCACGACCTGCAACAAATGATGATGTCCACTTTGCTACAAACGATAGATGAATTAATCATTTCAGAGAACGAACAAATTTCGATATGTCAGATATTTCAGCATGTACAACAAAATCGAGAGAAATGCAGACGGAATATCATTACGATCAATGTATCAACCAGTAGTATTATCAGAATACAAGTATTTATTTGTTCACTTTGTTTATTTTTCGATGACGAAAAACCACTCATACAAAACAAAGAGCCGTTCATGTGGCATGATTTCTGTTGTGTTTATAGAAACTAAGGGTTCAAAGCAAGCCTAAGGGAGCAGAGGTTGTAATCTGATACGAGCTGTGTAACCTGAGATAGGCTAAACCGCACATCAGTAGCAGAAAAACTGCGCGAGAATCGGGAATCTCAATAATGTAGTTGTTGAAAATGCAGCATTAACAGCTATTGCACCCGTACCATATTTCTATGTATCAGGAATTGCATGGCCACGACTTAGAACGTCGTGTACAGTTCTGCCACTGGGCACAAGAGAAATTGCGGGACGATGACATATTTTTTGCGACGAAGCGTCATTCATCAACATCGGTAACGTAAACCGAAATAATATGCACTATTGGGCAACGTAAAATCCACGATGGCTGCGACAAGTGGAACATCACCGACCTTGGCGGGTTAATGAATGGTGTGGCATTATGGGAGGAAGGAAAATTGTCCCCCATTTTATCGGTGGCAATCTAAATGGTGCAATGTATGCTGATTTCCTACGTAATGTTCTACTTATGTTACTACAAGATGTTTCACTGCATGACAGAATAGCGATGTACTTCCAAGATGATCGATGTCCGGCACATAGATCGCGTGCGGTAGAAGTGGTATGAAATAACATATTTCATGAGAGGTGGATTGGTCGTCGAAACATCATACCATGGCCCGCTCGTTCACCGGATCTGACGTCCCAGGATTTCTTTCTGTGGGGAAAGTTGAAGAATATATGCTGTCGTGATCCACCGAAAACGCCTGACAACATGCGTCAGCGCATTGTCAATGCATGTGCGAACATTACGGAAGGCGAGCTATTCGCTGTTGAGAGGAATGTCGCTATACGTATTGCAAAATGCATTGAGGTTGACGGGCATAATTTTGAGCATTTATTGCATTAATGTGGTATTTACAGGTAATCACGCTGTAACAGCATGCGTTCTCAGAAATGATAAGTTCACAAATGTACATGTATCACATTGGAAAAACCCAAATAAAATGTTCAGACGTACCTACGTTCTGTATTTTAATTTAAAAATCCTACCTCTTACCAACTGTTCGTCTAAAATTGTTAGCCATATTTGTTACTATTACAGCGCCACCTATTATAAAACGAAAAAAGGGGTCCAACAGAAACATTCATATTTCTTTACGTACTACACGAATATGGGGGTTCCTATTTAAAAATAAACGCAGTTGATGTCCGTTTGACATATGGAAGCACCATCTAGTGGGCCCACCATGGCGTCATCTGGTTTCCCCCTTCAAGCTGGACAAGTGTCGTTCTTTGTAGTTTTTTAGTTTGACTCTTATTTCATGAGATATTTGGCCCAGTCACGATCAATGGACCACCCTGTATATATCATTGTACAACATGTAGTTCAAGGTATATGATGTCGTAAAGACTGAGATGCGTGAAAAAATGGGGCATGATGCATGAAGTTTCAATACATTTATCCTCTATTACTACGGCACTCCTGCGGCCGACTCAACTTAAGGAAATCACACTCACCTGGCAACACTTTCGACAGCTTTCAACTGCGAAGCGCAAACCTATAAGGCGAAAACAATAGCTGCCTGTAGAGCTAAGAAGAGGCCTTGGCATAGAGACATTATCAAAACTGCATTGTACGCACAAGAAGTAGCTGATCCAAGGGTGATTTAAATATTGTTTACAATCAAGTTCTCAGTCAAGAAGGCATTACAGAAAATTTGGAATTTAAGTGCTATGTTTCTTAATTTGTGTACTATGCTTATACATTTTGCGTCATGTAAAATGTAGACTGGCAATGGCAAGGAAAGCGTTTCTGAAGAAGAGAAATTTGTTAACATCGAGTACAGATTTAAGTCTCAAGAAGTCATTTCTGAAAGTATTTGTATGGAGTGTAGCCATGTATGGAAGCGATACGTGGGCGGTAAATAGTTTGGACAAGAAGAGAATAGAAGCTTTCGAAATGTTGTGCTACAGAAGAATGCTGAAGATTAGATGGGTAGATCACATAACTAATGAGGAAGTATTGGATAGGATTGGGGAGAAGAGAAGTTTGTGGCACAACTTGACCAGAAGAAGGGATCGGTTGGTATGACATGTTCTGAGGCATCAAGGGATCACCAATTTAGTATTGGAGGGCAGCGTGGAGGGTAAAAATCGTAGAGGGAGACCAAGAGATGAATACACTTAGCCGATTCAGAAGGATGTAGGTTGCAGTAGGTACTGGGAGATGAAGAAGCTTGCACAGGATAGAGTAGCATGGAGAGCTGCATCGAACCAGTCTCAGGACTGAAGACCACAACAACGACGTATTTATTTGTACGACACCTTCCTGTTTTGAAAGTTGTTTTCACGCATACATGGAAGTGTTTTCTTTTCTTTCGATATTACGCCACATACACAGTTACGGGCAAAAAAAAAAAAGTCTGGGAAATGCCGGATTTGTCAGGTAGTGTGTATATTCAGTTTTTGTATCGTTTTCACGCTATTCTGACATCAGTCTTCCTACAAAATAGTGGCAAATTCAGGTGACGTTGAGATCTGTGGCGATCAGGGAAGATACGATAAATTATTTTTGTGCTCAAAAAGGCATTCCTGGACAATGAGAGATTTGTGTACAGGGGCTCAGTCAACAAGGTACATAACATTAACATTGGGGAACAAACACTGTATCTTCAGTTGGACCTCATCATACAAAATGGTTAGATAATTCTTGGTAGTAATGAAACCTCAGAGAGTAACCATGGGCGCATGGAATATCCGACATGGCTGCCCAAATCGTCACAGAACCCCACCGTGTTTAACTCTTGGGACGAAGATTTAGCCGGAAGTTAGAAATAGTGTCAAATATGCCTTTGAGCACTATGGGATCGGTGGTCATCAGTCCCCTAGAACTTAGAACTATTTAAACCTAACCAACCTAGGGACATCACACAACACACAGTCATCACGAGGCAGATAAAATCCCTGACCCCGCAGGGAATCGAACCCTGGAACCAGGGAACCCGGGAGAAATAGTGTCCCACAAAATCCATCCTACCAAATTATTTTCTTCCATTGCCCCTTAGTCCAGGTCTTAGGACCCTGGTACAACGTTTCCTTATCGCTGGTATCTGCATCACCGGTGAGTGGTTGTGGCATTCCAGCTTATGGAGAAGCTTCTAGTGTCGTTTTGGTGCTGACAAGATTCAAGAGTGACACATTCACTTCTGAAGTGGCTCTTGCAGCTGTCATCCTTTCATTTGCGTCTCACTCCTCTTCAGTTACCGTCTGTCACGATTACATAACATGCAGTTTGGTCTCCGCTGTGACTTAGCGGATGATTTTCCGCTTTCCATGTATGGGGTATAAATCTTCGATACGGTGACTTAAAAAAAGAAACATTTCGGCTGCATTGGTAGGGAAACATCCACCACATGAGCGCCTTCAATTTGCCTTCGTTCACATCCACTTAGACCCGACATAATGCACTATCAGCTACCCAGGACGCTGGTCCAGCCACGACTGTGACTTGCAAAGTATCAAGAACATTCCACACTCTGCGTTCGTCGCCAAACACCGCAACTTACAGGCTTGGACAGAAATAGTATTTATGTTCAAGCACGCATTTATCGTGGTGTTGTCATATCTGTGTCCAACCCCTGTAGATGTAGATACAGACTGTACCCACCATCGTGTGTTCCCTAAGCGTAAATACAACTTGCTGTTCGAAAAATAACTTGCAGTGGCTCATCGAAACCTTCGGTTTGTTTCCAAATGATCTATTGTCAGAGCTTTGCGCTTATTTGTCGACCAAAGTCATTTCCTTACATTCTATTAGTTTGCAAAACGTTTGTCAGTAGCAGATACTTTGGGCGTGCAGCTCCTGTCGACCTGTTTTCACCAACGACTGTGCTATTGAGGCGTATTAACGTGAATGCCACATTCCTCATTGTAAGGGATATAAATATAGATCTATGGAGGGTGGGGACTAACTAAACATTTCTAATTATACCATCTATTAGAAAGTTTGGAATGCTTTTAAATGCGTTATACCATAAGAAAAAACTGAAGAACCTCTCAGTGGGTTACAGACAAACCAAAAATATACTACCGAATAAGGAAATTCAGTCTCGCGGTATTCATTTCGCAAGTACGCGTGGGCTCTCTTTTTTTAAATCTTAACTCAAGTTTTATTTTCTGCAGTTATTTTGTCTATGGCGCATGTGCCATATTCCAGATTTAGCGAACAGTAGCTGCCTTTCTCATACATTCGTTAACTCCTTCACAGTGCGGCTTGTAATTAAATAGGAAGTGCGAACACTCTCCAGGCACTCTGGAGCGGCTGGCGATGTACTCCTCGAAACTGTGCCAGCGTTAACTTTGTTGGTGTTAGCGCCTCCTTGAAACACGAAGCACTGCTGGAGGCCTGGGCAATATCCCGCAGGAGCTTAACTTTGGCTCCGCTTCGATCGTCTGCAGGCTATTGCTCATGCGTAAATAACAGTTTGCCACTGCCTGCATTTTACGACATATAGATGAACCTCTTTTAATGAATTTATGTAGCGTATTACGCAACTCAAAATGCTGAAAGGACGTTACTTCTACTAATCACTTGTACACAATGTGATCAAAAGTATCCGGACACCAACAAAAACATACGTTTTCGATATTACAGGCATTGTGCTGCCACCTACGGCCAGGTATACCGTATCAGCGACATCAGTAGTCATTAGATATCGCCAGAGAGCAGAATTGGGAACTCACGGACTTCGTACGTGGTCAGGTAATTGGGTATCACTTGTGTCATACCTCTGTATGCGAGGTTTCCATCACCCTAAACATCCCCCGCTCCATTGTTTCCGATGTGACAGTGAAGTGAAAACGTGAAGGGACACCTACAGACAAAAGAGTACAGGCCGACCTTCTGACAGAGATCTTCGGCAGTTGAAGAGGGTCGTAATGTGTAATAGGCAGATATTTATCCAGACCATCACACAGAAATTCCAGACTGCATCAGGATCCACTGCAGGTACTATGACAGTTATGCGGGAGGTGAGAAAACTTCGATTTCATGGTCGAGCGGCTGCTCATAAGCCACACATCACGCCGCAAATGATACACGACACCTCGCTTGGTGTAAGGAGCGTAAAATTGGATAATTGAGCAGTGGAAAAACCTTGTTTCGAGTGACGAATCACGGTACACAGTGTGGCGATCCGATGGCAGGGTGTGAGCGTCATCTGCCAGCGTGTGTAGTACCAACAGTAATTCGGAAGCGGCGGGTACCAAAAGAGGAGTGCATTAAAAGGAAACAAAAACAATTAAAGCCGCTTGGTGAGAAACCACCACGTGGTGGCTAATGAAGCTTGAATAAAATGATCAGAAGTCATTTACAGCAGGCCAGCTACGCCGCTCATGACACTCCTCCTTTTCTAAGCAACCAGTGGGAACACTCCCCAAGGTACAAACACGCAATGATATCATGCTGAACAGATATGTAACGTTTAAATGTAATCAGTAAAACACACGTCATAAAATTACACACGGGCATAATAGACTAAACATTTGTAAAAAGTCACTAAAAGATAATACGGTAACCGACCAAGACAACCACCCCCACTTTCACCGGATTGTAAAGAGGCCAACCGAAATGCAACTTGATATTACGCCAGGATGCGGAAACGATAAATACTCAACCGTTGTGCCGGACGGAAAACACAGCTGTAAGGAAGACTCGGCTGATGAACTTTAGCCGGCTGGAGTGGCCGTGCGGTTCTAGGCGCTACAGTCTGCAACCGAGCAGCCGCTGCTGTCGCAGGTTCGAATCCTGCACCGGGCATGGATGTGTGTGATGGCGTTAGGTTAGTTAGGTTTAATAAGTTCTAAGTTCTAGGTGACTGATGACCTCAGAAGTTAAGTCGCAAAGTGCTCAGAGCCATTTGAACCAATTTTTGATGAACCTTACCTACGTAAACAGAAGCTTGACTTAAAAGTACAATCCGCCATAAGACAAGCAATAAGATCTGCCTCGGTAAAGCCCATGAGTCTGTGGGCTCAAAATAACTAAAAATAGCTACTTGGCGATTTAGTACACAAAGTAATAGGTGAGAAAAATGTTTTAGACGTCATGATCAATGACACTTAACGTGAAAGTAATTACCAAAACATTAATAAATCTAAACAGACAATTACCAAATGACAGTTTTTATGTTTTGATACGAGTGACATGCTGCCCGAATCTTCTGGGGAGACACAGTAACAGGAAACACCAATAACAGGAAGCTGAAGTGAATCCAATATGGGAACAGCACACGCGGGGTGCGATCCAGTCACAATCACCACGCTTGCAGCGGGGTGGAAGATCAGTCTTTACGAATGCCGGATAGTCTTGGCGTCAAAGCAACGAACTACAAATAGCACACCGAGCATACAAAGCCGCTGTGTGATAACAAACAGTGGAAAATTTCGAGCCGCCAGAAGATGTGTGAATGACGACGATCTACCGCTCGCCTCCAGACCTTGTCGGCAAAAGAAATGATGTGTCCACTCTGGTTGCCGGTGGGGTCCGGAAAATTCTCAAGTAGACCAATTAGGAAGTCACTCTGACGGCAGAACCAAACGCCGGACAGATGCCCCGCAGACCTGCGGTTTCCACGTTGATCCACTGACTGCCTCTCTCGCCGCAAAATGGCCTCAGCGGCACTTGCCGCAAGTGTGGCACGACCCCTTCGCGCCAATGATTGTGTTCTAAGAGACGTGGCACTAGCTATCGATGACGCAACGGTTCTGACATCAATTCATCTGCCATAAATCATCAACAAAATCATGAAAATTAACAGTTAAAAGTCGCGTCATTCCATGTCTTGAATATGCCAGTTGTCATAGAACATATCAAGGAATCAGTTACTTGAAGGAGGAAAGCATTGGATTAATATCCCATTGCCGTTATTCCCCAGATTTATCAGTGTATTTATTTTCCGGACAACTATTTCCATCACCTCAAGAACTATTGAATACTTCCAAAACCATATTTTTGGCATTCTAAATGAAACTGTCAGCCAGAATTGGGTCGAACTATAATGAAAGCGTGTAAGTTTTCCAGGCGAGTATCTTAGGAAACAATGAAAACACTAGTGTAAGATAAGATTTTATTTTATCGCTCTTGCGAAAGCTTAACAGGAGGTCGTCATTTGACGAGTTGGAGTTCATATAAGACGAAAGACCTGCAACCACTGCTCGTATTGAGTCCTTTCCTTTTGTGCAGGAATTAAAGGACGGAGAGTAAAACACGTTACATAACTGCTTAAAAATTAAGACGAAATACACTTTTGCCGTTTGAAAAAATTTTCAGGTCAGTCTGCCTAACTTACAACTCCTAAAGAGAATAACTATTCAAAATCCTTAACTTCAATAACTGGCATATATCTTTTGACTGATGACTATTTCATTACACATTTCAAAACGTATCATCAATGGTATGAGCGAGCGAGGTGGCACAGTGGTTAGCACACTGGACTCGCATTGGGGGGGACGACGGTTCAATCCCCTCCCCAGCCATCGTGATTTAGGTTTTCCGTGATTTCCCTAAATCGTTTCAGGCAAATGCCGGGATGGTTCCTTTGAAAAGGCACGGCCGATATCCTTCCCAATCCTTCCCTAACCCGAGCTTGCGCTCAGTCTCTAATGACCTCGTTGTCGACGGGACGTTAAACACTAACCACCACCACCATCAATGGTATGAGGTTTGGCTACTGGGTGCTGGTCTTTGTATTTAACGCATACTGTAACAGCTTTTATGGGCGTCTACGTGATGAATATGTGATTAAATTATTAGGACTTGACAGACACCTAGTACCTGAGTAAAGGAAATCTCCGATCCAGCTGCAAATCGAATCCGTTGTCCCCAACATGAAGGCAGCAGTATTACCAAAATTTTTTCTTTTTTCCAATTTTTTTGGCTCTTTTTACTTCGTGGAGATCGGTTCTCTGCGGGCTTCGCATGACGTCTCTCAAAGTACAGGGTGATTTAAAAAGAATACCACAACTTTAAAACTGTGTATTTAATGAAAGAAACAATATATAACCTTCTGTTATACATCATTACAAAGAGTATTTAAAAAGGTATTTTTCACTCAAAAACAAGTTCAGAGATGTTCAATATGACCCCCTCCAGATGCTCGAGCAATATGAACCCGATACTCCAACTCGTTCCGCACTCTCTGTAGCATATCAGGCGTAACAGTTTGGATAGCTGCTGTTATTTCTCGTTTCAAATCAAATGGTGGCTGGGAGAGGTGGCCGAAATACCATATCCTTAACATACCCCCATAAGAAAAAAATCGCAGGGGGTAAGATCAGGGCTTCTTGGAGGCCAGTGATGAAGTGCTCTGTCACGGGCTGCCTGGCGGCCGATCCATCGCCTCGGGTAGTTAACGTTCAGGTAGTTACGGACCGATAAGTGCCAATGTGGTGGCGCTCCATCCTGCTGAAAAATCAATTGTTGTGCTTCTTGTTCGAGCTGAGGGAACAGCCAATTCTCTAACATCTCCATATACTGTAGTCCAGTTACAGTAGCACCTTCGAGGAAAAAGGGACCAAAAACTTTATTGGCTGAAATGGCACAGAAAACGTTCACCTTAGGCGAGTCACGTTCATACTGAGTTGTTTCCCGCGGATTCTCAGTGCCCCATATACAGACATTGTGACGGTTGACTTTCTCGCTAGTGTGGAAAGTTGCTTCATCACTAAACACAATCTTTGAAGCGAAAGATTCATCTGTTTCCATTTGAGCAAGGATAAAATCACAGAAATAGATTCTTTTAATCTTATCAGCTGCAGACAGTGCTTGAACCAATTTCAGACGATAAGGTTTCATAACTAACCATTTTCGTAGGGCTCTCCATACAGTTGATTGTGGAATTTGCAGCTCTCTGCTAGCTCTGCGAGTCGATTTTCTTGGGCTGCGAACAAATGCTTGCTGGATGCGTGCTACATTTTCATCACTCGTTCTCGGCCGTCCAGAACTTTTCCCTTTGCACAAACACCCATTCTCTGTAAACTGTTTATACCAACGTTTAATACACCACCCATGAGGAGGTTTAACACCATACTTCGTTCGAAATGCACGCTGAACAACTGTCGTCGATTCACTTCTGCCACACTCAATAACACAAAAAGCTTTCTGTTGAGCGGTCGCCATCTTAGTATCAACTGACGCTCACGCCTAGTCAACAGCGCCTCAAGCGAACAAATGTACAACTAAATGAAACTTTATAGCTCCCTTAATTCGCCGACAGATAGTGCTCAGCTCTGCCTTTTGTCGTTGCAGAGTTTTAAATTGCTAAAGTTGTGGTATTCTTTTTGAATGACCCTGTATATTATTTTCATTTACTTATTTATTTTCGTTACAGAGGGTGTTATGGATTTGAACTACCAGTTCTGCCACCAGAACGCTAGTTGCGGACCATATCCGTAGCCTGTAATATGGATACGACTGAAAAGCAGAAGTATCCTTAGTCTCAAAGATTCGTAAAAAGTACTTTTATTGATTTTTGCTAGATAACCATGTTTTTAATGTCATATAGCGCAGAAAAGCTATTTCTTCGCGCTATGATAGATTCTGCAACTAAAAGTAAAACAATGGTTTTCCAAGGATTGAAACTAGTGCGAGCGTTAACTATAACAAGTGGCCAAAGGTGTCGTTTTAAATATTTGGTCTATCATGTTTATAAAATAAGACTGCAGAGATTTGGGCATCTCCATTGCACGATATAAAAATAATTAAAATGTTATGTTCAATTGGAATCCCTAATCAAGCTTTATTTTGTAAAGAAACATCTTAAATCTCTCGTCCCTTCCCTCCCGCCAGACGACGTACAACTCACCTCGCACCAGCGTCGTTGGAAGGTACATCAGTAAAGCTTTGGTAGTTGTATTGTATTGTATGTAACCGAGGGCCTAGAAACGACGGACAGGCTCCGTCCCCGCCTCTGCGGCAGTGGCCCACAACCCCACGACCACTACCGCAGTCCACTTCACTCCTTCGCCGCCCCACACCGAATCACTTTTTCATAGTTATTGTGCCGTTCGGCCTACGGTGGACCTCCTCCCCACCCCCCACCCCCACTCCCTCCCAGGGAAAGTCTCACACTAGAAAAGTGTAGCCCCTACGTTTGCGTGGTAGAGTAAGGGTGGTGTACGCATACGTAAAGAACTTGTTTGCGCAGCAATCGCCAACATAGTGTAGCTGAGGCGGCATAAGGAGAAACAGCCCACATTCACCGAGTCAGATGGAAAACCGCCTAAAAACCGTCCACAGAGTGACCGGCTCACAGGATCCCGGTACAAGTCTGCCGGAAAGCCATGTGTTGGACCACACGGCTAACAAGGCGGGTAAGGTATGATCATACTAAGATCAGTACAGAGAGCATAGAGCATTAAATGGAAAATAATTTACGGAAAATGAAATTCACTCAACATCACAACAGAACAATTATGTTAACATATATTCACATAAACAAACATTTATCTTTTTGTAGTACAGTAATTGTATGAAATTTGTATTTTTTTTTAATCTCAGAGGTTAATTGTGTTAGCTCGTCGTGTACTATTTTACAGTTGGAGTTTCAAAACATTTCAGGTAAGATCGAAAGAAAGGATAAGGTCGTAAATTTGAGAATATACATGGTCCAGACAGCTTATTGCAGATTACCAGCTTTCATTGTTGCACAAACGCAAAAGTCGGTCATAATTTCCGTCCACATAAGATAGATTAATCGCTTGAAATGATGTTTCTTGCTTTTAGATTATAAGAAGTGGAGTGATATTTTATAGGAAATAAATGTGGAGTTCGCTTCACACTCTCCAAATAAGTGCACAATAAACTGGATCATGTTTACCGTAGGATCACTAAGATTTCTTTGTACAGTAGCGTAAGAGAAGAATTAATTACTCAGCACTATTGGAGAAGATGGTTGGAGTAATCTAAGGTGGGACGGGCGAATCGGTCTAATCCATGATGTGTATAATGATAAGAACACTATATTTCTAGAAGCATTGTTAAAAGGTAAACTATTCATATGAAAGAACGCAAAGGCGCTTCTATTAGAAGGTGATCATATTCAGACCTTCAAAACCATATTGAGCAACTGATTAACGTCATTCATCAGTTCCTGAAGCGTCTACATCCATTGTCCATCAATGTGCTTTTGAAGGTTTGAAGATGATCATGTGATAACCGAAACCGGTCATCTTGTAATATTTGAATATACTCTGTTTTCATCTACATCTTTCGCTACAAATGTTTTCTAAATAAGTAAAACTACTTATAAACCCAATATGACGGAACTACACTGTTTGTTGCGCCTTTCTTTCATCTTTGTCGTCGCAGGAGGCGACAAAATTGCTAAAATATTAAGAAATGAGGAGAAAAAACTAGAATGGAGATTTGGTCCGGGGACAAGGCACAGTTTTAGGAATGAAATTTTTAAGGAATACGTAGTTAAAGAATAATATAGCTGAAAACATTTCATTAAACCTTTTTCCCAATGAAGGATGGGGGGGGGGGGGGGGTGCCGAATAAGTTTGTGGTAAACGGGATGGCAGTGATGGTGCTTATGCCTGCTAGTATCATTGTTCAGGGAGATTGGGTTGCCGGCGCTGGTGCTAGTGCTGCGGCAGAACGCGGGCCTCTGCGTTATCTCTGGAAAGCAGGGCGCCGCTTCTGGAGCCGTGCCATACAGCTGCTCCTAAGGTGTGCTCCCCGTCCTGCGCTCTCCTCCCGATACAAGGCACCGTATCGGCAACCCGCGCCACAGCCTCACCTGTCAGCCGGCTGCGCTCGCTCAGCGTCGAGCCGCAGCGGGCGCCATTATCTGCTGCATTGTCCGCCTGCATAGTGTTCCGCTCCCAGAGAGCTCGGTACGCTTGTGGTGCTCGGAAAGAGAAGCTGTATACTGTTCGAAGGAATGGAAACCAACATGGCGGTGTTACTAACTCTGCTGCGGAGTTAGATTTCTGTTGCCTAATTTTTGTATCACTTTCTGCGGTCATATGTAATTCAACTATCGTAAAGGTAAACATTGTATGCAGTGTCTATACCAGCTCAGAATTAGAGCTGTATTAAGAATACATCTATGTTAACTGTGGAAGTGCAGATGGATCTATCACAATGGTGCACAGCTTCTGTTTATAGAGGATCGAGAAAACAGCCTGATAATAATACAGAAACAAAGAATGGAACTTCGAGTTATATCCTTCGAATAACAAGAGGTCTGAAATGCAACTTCATTAAAGTTGTTAAATGACAGTGAATCAGCGACTAGAGCAAGCAAGTACATGCATTTAAACAAACACGCCACAGCTAATACCTGTTATACTAAAGAGTGCAGTCACCCATTAATTAGCTGAATATAATCGTTTCTCCTGAACAGTCAAAGCCAGCCAAGCTTCATATTTATACACTTGCCTAGTTATGTTAGATTTGAGTATTCTGTGATGTTAACTGGGTAAATCGTAACAATTAAAGATATCTCAATGCAACTAACATGTTAAGATAATAGATTGTACGGCATAAACATTACATTTCGAAGTATACGCGAGTATTGTACGGTGCAATGCTGTTGATAATGGAATATAAGTGGTCTATTTTTAATCTTTGTTAATTACACAGAGAACGTAAACGAACTTTTGTTCTAATAGGAACACAACGCCAGTGCGTGTGAAATAAGAAACTGTTAATAAGGCTATGGAAAATGAATTTTAAACACTCGATTTTCTTTAAATGTCGGTTTGTGCCACAAACTTTCTAAATCCTACCTCATTTCAAAGTTGACATCGACGAATAAGTGACTGGCTCATTTTCGAAAATTTCTGTCATACAGAGTGCGACTGTCACGACTTCAAAAATTGTTGCGATCAGCTCCTCACAGACTTTGACTTTTGTAAGCCCGTCGCTGACTAGATTTCGTTTTACTGCCGCAGGTCAGCACTATGCATTTACGACATATGCTTATTTGTGAAATTTTGCTGAACAAGTCGTTCCAACTCTACTCCGGCGTTATTGTAAGGTAGTTTTACTCCACCTTGTCTAGTCATTTCGTTTCGCATTATTCTTCAGTTCCTTTTAATCACTTAGAAAATTTTCACCGTACAGTTTCTCAGTAGTCTATGGATGATATATATGACTTGATTACTTTAATGCTTAATTATGTTTTCCACTGCTCACTATTTTTTTAATCCAATCTTATGACTTGTTTGTTGCGGCCCATAACGGATTCCTCTCCTGAATCATCACTTCAACTCATAGAAACACTTACTCCCTACATACTCAGTTACTTATTGGATGCGTTCCAGCTTTTGTATTCCCCTACAGTTTTACTCTTAACGGCTCCCTCCAATAACAATGAAATTATTCAGCGATGTCTCAACAGATGTTAAGCCTTCTGTCCCTTCTTCTTGTCAATGTTTTCCGCATATTTCTATCCTCGCCGATTCTGCGGGTAACTTACACATTCCTTTCTTTACCACGGAATCTGCATCTGTACTCCGCAAACGACTTTACGGTAAGTGGCGGGGGTTACTTTGCGCATCAGTGCCACTTCAAGCTTATTCTTCTCTAGTCACTAATGGTTTTCGGGATGAACGATTGCTGGTAAGCTTCCGTGTGGGCTCGAATCTCTCTGATTTTATCATCAAGGTTTCTTCACAAGATTTACGTAAGAGGAAGCGATATACTGAATGGCTCTTCCAGGAAACAACGCAATCGGATCTTCAATAGTAGGTCACACCTTGATGCAGAACGCCTCATTTGCGGCGTCTGTCACTCAAGTTAACTGAGCATTTCCGCAACGCTTTCGCATTTACTAAATATGAAACGAAAGATGCTGCCATTCTTTGGATCTTCTCTACTCTACCAGATCTAAATGGTACGGAACTCACACTGACAAGAAATATCCAAGAACACACTCATAAGACGAATAAAATGGATGCTACGACATGTAAAGACATCGGAGAAAAGACTCCTATAATACCACCTGTGCTGCTGGTCCCGGCGGAGGTTCGAGTCCACCCTCGGGCATGGGTGTGTATGTTTGTCCATAGGATAATTTTGGTTAAGTAGTGTGTAAGCTTAGGGACTGATGACCTTATGCCGGCAGGACTGGCCGAGCGGTTCTAGGCACTACAGTCTGGAACCGCCCGACCGCTACGTTCGCAGGTTCGAATCCTACCTCGGGCATGCATGTGTGTGATGTCCTTAGGTAATTTAGGTTTAAGTAGTTCTAAGTTCTAGGGTACTGATGACCTTAGAAGTTAAGTCCCATAGTGCTCAGAGGGATTTGAAACTTTTTTTATTATGACCTTAGCAGTTAATTCCCATAAGATCACACACATTTTTATAATACCACATTCTAAACTACTCGATTCTATTCTTTTCTGGTATCCCCACAGTACATGATTAACGTCAATACAATGCGGTGGCTCTCATTAATCTCTTTGTAAAATTGAGACAAGTTCCGGTACTAGGAGGCATCTTTCCTCTGGCTGTCTGCGTGTGATAGTCCGCCTTATACGTCCTCCTTGATTTATCCCTACCGTGCTACGTTGGTTCCAGGGTAACAGAATCCCTACACTTCTCATTCGTACTCACGACACATTATCGCTTATCTATATCTGCTTCTCTTGTGAATCATTCTTTACTCGCAATCCATATTTTTTACTCATCAGACTGTTCATTACATTCAGCAAGTTTCGTAAAGCATTTTCACTTTTACTGAAGACAGCACTCGTCATTCATATCCTTCTCCTGGAACTCGAAAAGAACACTTGAACTTTTCTTTTGTTTCCGACATTGCTTCTTCGATGTACAGATCGAACAGTCAGGGAAAAAGCCGACATCCTCGCCTCATACCGTTTTTAATTTTATCATTTCTTTCTTGGTCTTTCATTATTACTGACCCCTCAGGTTCTTGCACATATTGTATATTACGTTTCCTGAAGAAAAATCGAAGCACTCGTGTGGGGAGCAGGAATCGAAACCACACTTGAGACGATATTTGATGTTGTTTCAGTGATCACAAAAAGCAGTTAAGCTCACGAATAACATATCAATTTTAACCCACTTGTTGGCATAACATTAAACCTCTCTGGCCTGACCGCAAGCACTGATTCGGTTGGAAAGAGTGGCAAAAAGCCGCTCTATCCTTTTCTGATGGAAACCGGACCACAACTGTTGTACGTGGACTGTGCGGCAGATCCCTGCAGATGTTCGAGTCCTCCCTCGGGCACGGGTGTGTGTGTTTGTCCTAAGGATAATTTAGGTTAAGTAGTGTGTAAGCTTAGGGACTGATGACCATAGCAGTTAAGTCCCATAACATTTCACACACATTTAATCTTTTTTTTTTTTTTTTTGCTGTGCGTGGTCCTTGATATCCAGGCTATTGGCACGGTGATGGAGATAACGTCTACCAGACCCATGTTCTACTGGGAATCTTCTTGGGCAGACAATTCGAAGAGATACTTGACATGTATGGACAAGCATTTTCCAGCTCAAGGATGGGATCTTGATATTCTCGCATGGGCGATAATACATTAAAACACAAAATATGCGCGACATACCATTTTACCATCAGAGCCCTCACTCAAAACCAGAAGTAATACCCCATTGCTCCCAACACCATGACGTCAGGAATAGCACCTCTGTGGCTCACCTTTGGCTCACCAAGACATTGGAAGGATGGGACCTCTCCCCAGTCGCCGTACGATTCACTGCTAACACAGTGCGACACCATTCAGCAGCAGTCCATAATTAACGGTCATGGCACCACTCCGAACGTGACTGCTCTTATAGTCTTGTTAACGGTAGATGATATTTCTCTGGTCTGAGCGCTTTTAGTACACGACTAACAGTCATTACGACACAAAATTCTGCACGGAGACCATTACTCCACAAGTGGCTGCTGCCGAGCTAGTAAGACCGTTATGTGGCTCCGTACTCAGTCCTTGCTGAGTAAGAACAGTTGGTATTTAGGTTCGTCGGTCCCGGGAGTGTTTTTCGCACAGTGCGTGTATTTCTTCCTCTTTAGATATCGTAATTTACATGGGATTAAAGGTTTTGTAGTGTGCCGCCCGTAGGTATTTGTCAGCCGCGTCAGCGAAGAGGTCGCCGCCTTCCCGTCAACCTAGCGCAAGTCGGTCTATCGAGTCAGCCTTTCGGTTTTCTGTCTCCAACGCCCACCTCGCCTAGCAGCCCTGCACCACTCCTCGACGTCAACAGACACTAGCCTCTTTCTCTGCTCGCCGCGAGAGCCTAGACGGCTGCGTCAGTGATAGGAACCAAATGACGGATTTGTAGATGGCGCACCTTTCTACCACTGCTGTTGTTGCTAATGCACATTCAAGAAAAGGCGAGTAGTCTTTAAAAGCATGTTCGGACAAAGACATAGAAGACTTACATCTACGCAAAGGCGATGCTAACTCTAAATACTTCTTACAGTGAAGAATTTAAGACGTGTGTGTCGCATTTCTTTGGCTTTGCCGACTCCGTCTCAACGTTTAAGCGTAGACACTGGGCAAATGAACTCGGTTCGAGCTGGCGGTAGTCACAGCAAGTCCCAGTAGTGGCAGCCCTATACACTCAGTGGATGAAAATGATAAATGTAACACCTGTGAAGTGAGACGTCGATATTTCTACGATATGACGACACCAGTTTCGCAGATTCATCAAATGCAGACAAGAGGTCTCAATTTGTAAGTGAATTAAGACATAAGAGGGCATCCACTGTAACCTCAGCCAGTGTACCAAATAATATATGAGTGCTTGCTCTTACACAATATAAACTAAAGGATCGAAATGATGAGCTGCCTAAAGAGAATCACAGAGTGCGGAAAGAATTGTCTTTTGCCAATGCACCAGATGTGCAGCTCCTGGAATAAAGGACCATACAAGAAATAAAAAGAGACTTAGAATAGAAAGAATGCCCATTTCACTATCTTCAGCGACAGTCACACCAGCGGTGCCACATATGAAAAATGCATTGGCCAAGCTAAAGCCGAACAAAAAGCGATCTTTTCTTCAAATCAGCAGAAAATCAAGATGCAAGGACGGTGCTAGAAATCCAAGCAAAGTCTATAAACAACAGACAACTTCATACACTAAGAGCATCAGGTAGACTGCAAATACAATGACTCTAGAAGAGCAAAGAGGAGGATCAAAGAAAAGTCGTAGGGAAAACAGCACAGCTACCTAATATAAAATGTGAGGGACCCGAATAACTTAAAACATTTCTAGGTCTCGGTCAGGTACCTAAAACTCTAACAGATAGGCATACTAGAATTATTTTACTAGTTAAATTTGAGTGAACAAATTACAGAGCAAGAATTTAAGGAAGAAGTAGCAAAAAAATTCTATAGAACTCCAAGGAGGATGCGTGCAGTTAATTAAATAATTTATGTCTCATCCAGAGTTCGCCTGATCCTACTCCATAGAGTCGAGGTCTACATCCAGTTTGGAGCTCTGACCATTATATGAAATGTAGCTCTACAAAAATGTATCAAGTGCTGGGCCTTGGACATCGACGTAAACGTTGTGTCAAGGAGAACGTGTGTTGCAAAGTTGCAAAACCAGCCAGACTTTCGAGAGAAGGTCGCCGTTGACTACATACCATGAAAATACCGTAACAGAGTCACCGATATAGCAAGGGAATCAGAATGCCCAGTAGGAAAACACTTGTGCGATCGGAAAACTCAGTACACAGAATGTCAACAACGTTCACTGATATGGGACAAGACAACATGGATGACACATCACCATCTTATCACAAAAGCAGCCGTAAACACATATCACGATTAACTTCAACAACAGCGAAGTACGGTAGCACGGTGGCACAACAGGGGACTATTGAAACCACTGACCCAGATATTGAGAGACTCTCATCAATATCATTATGTGCAACGGTGCGTAATAAATACCCTTATATTACAGACTACATTGGTGACACTTGTACACAAACTGTGTAACTAGGCAGCTTAAACAATATATGTTTCAGTGGGAGTCCATCCAAACTGCGACTGTTCTGAGAATGTAGGTGCTGGAACACGAAGGCGTCTGCAAGGACTACCAAAATTCAACGTAATAACGTAAATCATGAAAGTACATCAGGGCATCTGACAGACAATTATAGACACTTACAGCATAACAATGAAACACATCAGTCACCCCAACAACAAGTAGCCAAGAAGATTCAAAACAAACAAACTGAGCAACAAAGGCAAGTGTACAAAACAACACAATATCGTCAACAACCGAACTGGAATACAACACAACAAAGTGCAAATTGTAAACAAAACCAAAACACTCTGTCCGTGGTGAAAGTACCCATGATTCAAACAGGCAAGAATTTGAAACTATAACAACAGAAACAGACAAACTGGAACGTGACGTCACTTCATCACACACGCACTAAAAAAATTTTGCATCACCCCAGTTCCCAAAACTCCTGAAGTCAGACGTTGACAGTGGATATTCTATCACAGAAACATTTTTCCTTTGACTGTTTAGACATGTCACAACACCCGCTCAAACATGTAAACAACCATGTACGAGCAGCGCCAATTAGACGGAGGGGATCCGACAGCCGATGAGTTCCAGTCATTCCACCAGGAAAAATGTACATGGCTGGTATTGTCTTTAGTTGAACCATGCCTAGACGGTCAATACCGCATTCCATCGCGTGCACATTATTACGTTGTTCCAGGAAGGGCTCTCAACAAGGAAGTGTCCAGGCCTCTCAGAATGAACCAAACCGATGTTGTTCGGTCATGGTGAAGATACAGAGGGACAATAAATGTCGATGACATGCCTCGTTCTGGCCGCCCAAGGGCTACTACTGCAGTTGATGACAGCTACCTACGGATTATAGCTCTGAGGAACCCTGGCGGCAAAGCCACCATGTTGAGTAATGCTTTTCGTGCAGCCACAGGAAGTCGAGTTGAGACTCGACTGTGCACAAGAGGCTGCATGATGCGCAACTTCACTCCCGTCGTCCGTGCGAGGTCCATCTTTTCAACCACGACACAATGCAGCACGGTACAGACGGCCCCAACAACAAGCCGAATGGACGTCTCAGTTTTGGCATCATGTATTCTTCACCGATGAGTGTCACATATGCCTTCAATGAGACAATCGTCGTAGACGGGTTTGGAGGCAAACCGGTCAGGCTGAAAGTCTTAGACACACTGTAAAGCGATTGCAGCAGGGTTGAGGTTCCCTGCTGTTTTGGGGTAGCATTACGTGGGGCCGACGTACGTCGCTTGTGGACATGGAAGGCACCGGAATGACTGTACCATACGTGAATGCATCCTCCGACAGATAGTGGAGCCATATCGGCAGCATCCTGGCGAGGCATTCGTCTTCGTGGACGAGAATTCACTCATCTTGTGGATGACTTTCTTCAGGATAACGACATCGCGCAACTACAGTTCTTTAGAGATGAACCGTATCGAACATTCTTGGGAAAGACTGAAAGTTACTGTTAATCGACGTCGTGAGCCACCAACCACTCTGCGGTTTCCACGCCGAAGCGCCCTTGAGGAGGGGGGCAATCTGGACCAACAGTGCCTTGATGAACTTGGGGATAGCAGGTCACGACGAATACAGGCATGCATTAATGCAAGAGGACGAACTATTGGGGTACCGGTGTGTACAGCAATCTGTACCACCACCTCTCAAGGTCTCGCTGTATAGTGGTACAACACACAATATATAGTTTTCATGAGCAAGATAAAGGGCTAAAATGATGTTTATGTTGTTCTCTCTTCCACTTTTCTGTATAGATTCCGGATCTCTCGGAACCGAGGCGATGTAGAACTTTCTTTGATGTGTGTATGTTATCCAGCTATGGATCAGACTGATCGCATGGTCGTAAGAACAGAAAATATCCCAATGGAAAACAATAGCTCTCTAGATTACTGAGGGTGGCATGCAAGCACAGAAAATGTTTTGACCTAAATAGCATCTACAAGGACTTAGTGAGAGGACACTATAGCGCTTATTTTGAATTTAATGAAACTGAACTTAAGAGCTATGAGTACGCAAGATATCCTACGCAGTGAAAATCGTAGAACTGAATTTTATGAGAAGTAGAATGGTTAGTACAGAATTAGACGAGTCTATGGACGAAGTTCAAGCAGATATCGCTTGTTTACAGGAATGCTACAAGAGCGACGGTAAAATACTTGTTCCCCTTGCAGAATATATGACAATTACATGGCTAGAGGACGCCAAAGCAGCAATAATGGTAAAAAACAAACGTATTACAGTGGTAAAAATTAACACAACTATATACTGAACATCTTGTAACAGCTGAAATTACACTGGGAAGGTAATCATGGATAGTCACGTCATTATACGCACAGTACCCATACGTTATTGAATCCCTTGCGAAGTCAATTAGGGAAACAGCAGGTTTCTCCAGGGCCAGAAGGCTACTCACCGTCGCACTCTCAGCACTCCGACATGCTGATGACAAATGAAAAGGACAAATAACAACGGACTTCAAAAATGGGTTTCATCCTTTTTGTGCTCAGAAAGGCAGGAAAAGCCCCGGCATACTTTGGAAATGTCGAAGGAATCAATTACATAGATATTTCGTTAACAAACGATACCTCTATACCATAATGGCAAGTACATGACAGAGCAAAATGGTTCAAATATCTCTGAGCACTATGGGACTTAACTTCTGAGGTCATCAGTCCCCTAGAACTTAGAACTACGTCAACCTAATTAACCTAAGGACATCACACACATCCATGCCCGAGGCAGGATTCGAACCTGCGACCGTAGCGGTCTCGCTGTTCCAGACTGTAGTGCCTAGAACCGCTCGGCCACCCCAGCGATCCATGACAGAGCAGCACACAGCGATCCCTATGCAATAATTACACACACTGCTACGCAAATAAACACAAACACATTCCCTGAACTACAATAGCTTTAGCTGGTATACAGGGCAAACTGGCAGACACCAAAAGATTCTGTAGAAGTATTCCTCCTGCACACCAACCGAGGAGGTATTGATTAAAGAAGACACATATTAACTGACCTTCTGCAGACACCTCAGATCGTTGCAACCCCACAGATCAGTGACGTATGTAAACCAAATATACCGTAGCCGACATTTTTATTAAAACTAAGGAAGGACTCACAATCAACGATGAAAGACAACACAAGAAAAAGACGTAAGGATGCAAAAATACTTTGAAGCCACACGACGACACATAGACGAATTACAATAAATAAGGCAGGACCATTGAAACAAATTTGTCAGGAACAACTTACAGAATAACACATGTTAAGAGCCATTCAAAATACAAACTGAGTATAAAAACACCAATGCTAATGTCAACACTGAAGTGACAAAACGATACAAAGACGGAGGGCTGGAGATGCTCAGTAGAGTGCCTGCTAAACAAGCTAGTAACTACCAGATGGTGACCCTTACACGACGAACACTACCACATGAACCCATGCAGACATATTGACATTAACTGCATGAGTAAAGGAATCACTAATCTTATCACTCGTGAGGAGACTGCGCTGGCAATAACAAAATTTGAAGACAGAGAAGCTTGTGCCCACTCAGAAACCATTGAAACTGCTGTACCACAGTTCGTCCCCTACCTGGCAGTCTTACTTACTGACTTCTTTACAGCAAGGTAGAATAGCCGCCTGTTGGAGATGACCAATGCAATTATTACAAAAAGTCAGATGAAAGGATTCAAGGGACCGAAGATCATATAGAACGATCTGTCTACTAAATGTTGTAGGCAAGTTGGAGTAGAGGCTTCTGTATGACAGACTATAGTCACACAGACAGCTTCTGGGCATCAGTCTTCATCAGCATGGCTCCAGCCGCATACTTCTATCGACGATGCACTAAACGGGAAGTATACGTAACTCGGAGCACACAGGTCAAATAAATGGTGCAATATTGATAGATTTCAACCTCTGGTGAACTGCGCTATTCGTAAAGATAAGACAAATTTAAATCCCAATAGCTTCATATGATAGCTTCCCAGATTATTGCAAAAAAAAAGAGCTGTAGAATGGCGACCTGGCCACCAATGACTTGTCGACAAAATCACCAAAGGATGCTCACAGCGATATTGCGACCAAGCCGCTAGTAAGCATGAGAGGAAATGGGATAGTAGTGTATGCTGATGATTTGTTCGTAGTGGTATGGGGGAACTGAAGAAGAAACTTACAACAAAAGACTAGTAGCTCCTCGTAGAAATTAGTGAGTGATGTAACAAAACAGAGTTGAAACTAGTAAAACGGTTTCTGAGTACTGAAAGCTGAATTGAAAAGAACCCCTAGTGACAAAATAAATACACTATGCGATCAAAAGTATCCGGACGCCAACAGAAACATCCGCTTTTCACATTAGGTGCATTATGATGCCACCAGCTGCCAGGTACTCCACATCAGCGACCTCAGCAGTCATTAGACATTGTGAGAGAGCAGAATGGGGCGCACCGCGGAACACTTCGATCGTGGTCAGGTGATCGGATGTCACTTGTCATACGTCTGTACGTGATATTTCCACGCTCGTAAACATCTCTAGGTCCACTGTTTGCGATGTGATACTGAAGTGGAAACATGAAGGGACACGTACAGCACAAAAGCGTACAGGCCGACAATGTCTCTTGACTGACAGAGACCGCCGAAGTTGAGAAGTGTCGTAATGTGTTATAGGCAGACATCTATCCATACCATCACACAGGAATTCCAGACTGAATCAGGATCCACTATAAGCCCTATGACAGTTAAGTGGGAGGTGAGAAAACTTGGATTTCGTGGTCGAGCGGCTGCTCATAAGCCACACACCACGCCGGTAAATGTCAAACGAAGCCTCGCTTTGTGTAAGAAGCATAAAAACTGGACGATACAACACTGGAAAAACGTTGTTTGGAGTGATGAATCACGGTACACAATGTAGCGATCAGAGAGCAGGGTGTGAGTATGGCGAATGCCCGGTGAACGTCATCTGACAGCGTTTCTAGTGCCAACTGTAAAATTCGGAGGGTGTGGTATGGTGTGGTTCAGTTTTTCAAGGAGGGGGATTGTACCCCATATTGCTTTGCATCGTACTCTTCACAGCACAGGCCTACATTGATGTTTTAAGCACCTTCTTGCTTCCCATTGTTGAAGAGCAATTCTGGGATGGCGATTGCATCTTTCAACACGATCGAGCACGTTATCATAATTTACAACCTGTGGCGGAGTGGTTACACATCAGTAATATCTCTTTAATGAACTGGCTTGCACAGAGTCCTGACCTGAAACCTATAACACTCCTTCGGGATGTTTTGAAACGCTGACTTCGTGCCAGGCCTCACCGACCGACATCGATACCTCTTCTCATTGCAGCACTCCATGAAGAATGGACTGCCATTCCCCAAGAAACCTTCGAGCACCCGACTGAACACATACCTGCGAGAGTCGAAGCCGCCATCAAGCTAAAGGTGGACCAACACCATATTGAATCTAAGAATTTCCGATGGAGGGTGCCACAAACTTATAAGTGATTTTCAGCCAAGTGGCCGGATACTTTTGATCACATATTGTAACACAACCTTGCAACGTAAACGAGTCACAAGACATATAGGTTTACTCAATGATGGCAAACTTAGCTATGAGACTAATACTCGACACAACAAAGAAAATAATGCAAAAAATAACAATAATAAACGCTACAAAATATGGACTACGCATAAAGACAATACAGGCATACAATATCGCATTGTTCGAATCCACAGTACTTTTTACAGCCAGCGGCTGGGGACATCGAGTGAGTCTCGTAACACAGAAAATAATTGTGAGATGTGGCCAAAAAAGTGTTTTGCTCAAGATGCCTGTTGCCTTCCGCATGACACCGGCAGAGGTACTGTGGGTGAAGATAGTAGTATGCCCCATTGCCATCACTATCCGTCAAAGGGCAGCAGCGCACCGGTTGAAGAATGGCAGACACGAGAATGTATTTGAAACTATTATAGAGCGTCACAAAAAGACTCCAACTAAACCACCAGCTAAATGATACCTGGCGGATTCTATAGAAAAGAGGCGTCACTTCTATACCAACCATAAAGGAACGAATGTGGCTAAAGCAGAACACCTTTATCGGTTTGGTCTCAGTCGAACACCCATGCACACTTATCGAGAACTAGAAACTCTTTTCATTTTCACAGACTCACAAACATACGAGCACGAACTAAAGACGAGAATACCAGGCAAATTTTCAAACGCCACTGTGTGACATAAACGATGACGGCCGGAGTGGCCGAACGGTTCTAGGCGCTACAGTCTGGAGCCGCGAGACCGGTACAGTCGCAGGTTCGAATCCTGCCTCGGCATGGATGTGTGTGATGTCCTTAGGTTAGTTAAGTTTAAGTACTTCCAAGTTCTAGGGGACTGATGACCTCAGAAGTTAAATCACAATGTGTTCAAAACCATTTCAACCATTTTTTTGACATAAACGATAATGTGTCATGTACTTTAGAAATGTCTCTAAGCACTATGGGACTTAATTGCTGAGGTCATGAGTCCCTAGAACTTAGAACTACTTAAACCTAACTAACCTAAAGACATCACACACATCCATGCCCGAGGCAGGATTCGAACCTGCAACTGTAGCGGTCGCGCGGTTCCTGACTATAGCGCCTAGAGCCGTTCGGCCACTGCGGCCGGTCATGCGTTTTACATGAATTATAAAAACAAGAACTAACACATACACCAAATAAAAGCAAACACACAAGCACAGGATCACGATACTTGGAATGACACATAGACACAAATAAGGAAACAGATTGAGATAATGAAATGGATGCAAATAATGAAATTAATACACAGACCTAGCTGTCAGATACGACTAAATTAAGGGAAACAGAAATCGATCAACTGCCAGTTCAATATATGTAGAAATTTATTCTGAAATAGTGTAATTTACGTGACGTAATTTATTATTAAGCTTTAATAAAATAATACCTGCCATCAACATAATCTAATGCTGTAATGTAAGTGTGATAGGACATATGTCTGTAAACAAAAATTATCGAGTGACTTTTAAAAATATATTTTGCACACTACCCCAAATGTGGCAGCTTTGATGATTTGCCGTGCCCCCACACCAAGACAACTAGGTGGTGGCAACTCTAATACAAACATATGTACTTTTACTTTAATTTCTCCACCTTAAAAGCGAGATTCTTGCTATTTTGGAATTCTTTTGGAATTGATAATGTCAGAAACTGATAATATGTCATAACCTCTTTATATCTTTATGAATTCCTGTTTTCTACTCATATATCGTTTTTAAGCGTCTCATTCTTTAGTTTTTTTTAAGTCAATAAGTATTTTAGGCTGCAGAGTAATTAATTCCTGTTGCATATAAGAAACAACAAGTTTCGTATTTTGCATGTGTGTTGTTTGACGTATGACAATATGACTTGTCGTAGTAGCTAGGTGGCATGTCAACTGTATGTGGCAGAAGCAAATAAAAATAAAAATAAAGAAGTATTGAAATATTCTATAATGGCAAGAGTTGGTTTGAAGGGGCTACAGTGCGCCTGGTGCACGACACAGCGGTCCTCCCTTGTAGTCGTCACGTGTGGCCTACTGGAACCTTGGCGACTCATGTGCTTCTCTTCACGTTTCCATGCACCCCAACAGAAAGCCAAGGTAATATCCGAAAGCCCACCGAACTTGAGTATTTCAGGATTCGACAAGCCAGCCACGTGAAGACCCACAATTATGCACGTTTCGGTCATAGGCTGATAACACAATATCTTGCCCTTTACAGCGCTCAGGCAACATCTGACGCAGTTACGTCCCTTATAAACCCCACCAAGCCTAATAACAACACTAAACACGAAAAGTATTAATCCACTGGTGACCATTCTCCTTGTCACACAATACTGCAGCACATTTACACACCCATCAATGGTGTGTACACGTATGTAGACTTACATTCACATACCACCATGCTTAATTTTTTGGTCAGTGAACATGCATTTCCCTAGAGTTTAATTCTGATTTTTCATCTTTTCGAACATCTTGCACTATTTAAAATCGTCGAACAGTTTTTCCACATATTAAGCCCTATGAATAGGTTTTGAATTTTCTTCAGTCTTTCGTCCATTATCAGTTGCAATGAAAGAGTCGCACTTGTGGTGCCATTGCGTTTCCACGAGCCAAACTGATCATCATCCAATAGCTCCTCAACTTCCTTTCCTTAATGTGATTTAGGATACACCCCATCACTGAAAATCTTATTTCTGAATCTCTAATTGATCATGATGTAAGACAGCTGTTTGTTTTGAAGACAGATTTGGAAGCTTGTATTTATATAAGAGTTTCCAGATACGTCTTCTGCAGGCTATTATATGCACCACTTTTAGTATTTAACAATCTATCTAATTTTTAAAATCCTTCTTATCACAATTTTTCAGTGGCTACTATTCGCTTATAAACTGAGATGTCCTCTAAGCAGCGTATTCGAAGAAACTCCTTTCTCCATTACGTGATTGTAAACCCAATCCCACCGTTTCTACTCTTCTGTTGCTAACTATTTTTGTAACTGTGCCCGCATCTCGTGGTCGTGCGGCAGCGTTCTCGCTTCCCACGCCTGGGTTCCCGGGTTCGATTCCCGGCGGGGTCAGGGATTTTCTCTGCCTCGTGATGGCGGGGTGTTGTGTGATGTTCTTAGGTTAGTTAGGTTTAAGTAGTTCTAAGTTATAGGGGACTGATGACAATAGATGTTGAGTCCCATAGCGCTCAGAGCCATTTTTTGTAATTGTTTATTCTTGTTGACTATTTCCGAATTTTTCCTCTCCGTTTATTCTGCTCCAAAGACGCTAATGTTGTACTCAACTACAATGACAATTATTCACTGACCACTCCGATAACAAATTCTATCTCTTTGATACAACGATCTAAATTAAAAGTGTTGTCATTATTTCACTTCTTTTCTCACGTATGTCTACATTAGCATCTGGCGTATGTTGGTTTGGGAGTAATACAAGTTGGAATGGTATTACTTTCTATTTACCACATTATTTAACCACATGTTTCAGCTGCTATCATCATGATGAAAGTAACATCAAATGTGATTCACATAAATTTAGCAACTTACTTCACCTGTCAACAGCTATAAAATATTGCTAAAAAATGCAGGACTTAGCAAACAAAGTTCAGTGGCGGTTACAATAAACCCTTTCCCAGAGTGGGGAGTCGACTTCCAACTCATCTGGGATATGTGCAAGTGCTAGCCATCATATGACGCTAGTGAGGATTATGCTGCGTTGTGTTCCTGGTCATGTACTTACAAAATACCGAGCGAGGTGGCGCAGTGGTTAGACACTGGACTCGCATTCGAAAGGACGACGGTTCAATCCCGCGTCCGGCCATCGTGATTTAGGTTTTCCGTCATTTCCCTAAATCACTGTAGGCAAATGCCAGGATGGTCCCTCTGAAAGGGCACGGCCGACTTCCTTCCCCATCCTTCCCTAATCCGATTGAGACCGATGACCATACTGTCTGGCCTCCTTCCCCAAACCAACAAACCAACTTACAAAATAATAAAGAGCCTTGAATTCTAAAATAAATATATACTACGTATTAAAACACGTTACTGTAGCTGTAAAATTAATGCTTTAAATGATAGCAAAGAAACTACATGAAGAGCTTGCCATAATCTAACAATTAGTCATTATATCTCCTGAATGATTATGTACGATTCACCTCCATTCAACTTAAGTTAATTAATATTTTTGCCTTAATATGCTTCTGTGAGTAAGAAAACTGTCTTTTGAGCTACTAGCAAAAGCTCAAGCACGATGAAATCTGTGATCTCCACTCCTTAGTTTTCCTCAAAATGTGTAGATCTCTAGAACCAATTCCTCAGAAAAGAAAGCAACTCCGTCTTGTTATGTCCCTCCGTAATGTGAACTGGCGGTTCTATGGTGTATAGTAATGGGCTTATGTTATTTGCATAATGTCTGTTGTGTGAAATGAAAGAGTTTGTGAATACAACGTAGACATATTTCAATACCATTGTCCATAAAGAAATTTGAACCTTCCCAACGCATGGGAGCGCTTAACTAATATTATTGTAATATTCCGGATGCGAGTGCCAGTGATGATGCGCTTCCCTAACTGAGACAACAACGCTCTTTGCTGTGAGAAAGGGAGATCTATGACTTTTTTAATTTTTGAGAAGGAATGGCTATTGGACACTGTTTTTTGGGTGTCAAATACGTAGTTTGCGCAAAGACGTAATTTGAAGTGCAGAGGAGATACAGCTTTTAATCGCAATTATCAAGAATGAAAAATTTATTTTGTGAAGAAGAAGGTGAAAATCGCCACGCTGGTTTATTCGCTGTTGGATCCTCGGACCTTCATAAAACGACTAGTGTTTTTAGAAGTCCAGTGCACAGTGGTTTCTTCGCAAATTAACAATACTAGGCGAATCTGTTACTATAACGGTCCGAACATTTCCCTGAAAATCTTAAGGTGACTGTGAGTACTTTAGCTACCAAGAGAGATGAAGTTGTCATTGTGAGTTGTAGAAGTTTTCCCCGAATTTACCTGTGAAAAGGAGAAACGAAAATCTCCGACCGCCAACTCATCCTGTACCTAACCAGTTCTCTCCGTACAGCAGCCACGAAGAAAACATATTTAGTTATAGGCAAATTTTCTCACAGATTTTTATCTTAGATAGGTTCAGACTTTAAAACCTATGCATCTAGGAAAAATATCGAAAGAGAGCTAAAACGCAATACCTTTCTTATCTGTGTCAAAATCAAAGGTTAAGAATGTCCCATAAGCCAAAACAAATAAGCTGAACTTCAGGTTTCCTGTAATCGTGACAAGAATAATTAATAAAGTGAACATCGTCTCGAGATGGATGCAGTAATATAGCTGTCATATGTAAATCCATAAGCGTAAAAGCATAAACTTCCCTAGAACGCTGCCACCAACTGAGGTCGATTCAGTTATTACGTCCAGCTCTCGTGTTCCACGAACGATAGCGGTAATTCAACACACAGTGTCGTGAAGCAAAGATATATTTTACTTCTGAATACAGCTCCACCACTTGTAGCTGCGTAACTATCGGTACTAGGTCTACAGCCAAATGAAACAATAATATTAAAAATGGCCAACAACTAGTTAAATGTGCGATGTGTGAGGATATAAGATCCCTATATACTCCCACTTGCAGCGACAGATGGTAGTTTTGGCGCTTGCGTGGATCATGTCTGCCTTGTGCATTCGTTGATTTGCTATCTTCGCAGTGACTGAAATCAGTAAAAACTGTAGGCACAATAACCTAAATTAATCGTGCTGTCTCCACGAAATAACTTCTTCTGTGCATAACGTATATGAAGACGAACGGCTACAGGTTGCTAATCAAAGGCTGAGTCATAAAAATGTACTAAGAAACCATTAACATTATCACAACAGTTAAAATGAAATAGACTTTATTTAATGAAAGCTGATTAAGGTAAAGGCTGAAGATCGTCTTTGATTGCGAAGAATGCACACAACGCAATTTATAGTGTGTTCAAATTAGTCTAGAAACATGGTAACAGATCTTTCATGCGCGCTGTATATAGCATCTGATAAAAATTTGTGAATATTAATAATTAGTAGTGTATCCCCTCTTCGCCTTTATGATAGTTGGAACTCTGATTGGGTCACTTCCACCGTGGTGTCTCAATGTCTTTGGAGGAGTGGCAGAGCATTGTTCCCCAAAAGTCAGAACCAGAGAGGGCAGTGGTGCTTGATGCTGGGGTCTGGAGCGAAGTCGACGTCCTGACTAATACCAAAGTGTTCGACTGGGTTCAGGATGGGATTGTTGGCAGTTCCGTCGATTTCAATAGTGTTCTTTTCCACAAACCATCACCTCACGAATGACTCGTGAATTAGCAATTCACGGCACAGGTGAATTCACGTTTCACCTACCACTGGCACCACCTGTGGTCAGGAATTTTTATATTCCTGTGGCAGGAGAGGGTGCCTGCCTGTTTGCCAAACACAGTGCCGAACTAAGACTTCATGTGGCCATGTGTGACAGTGGGGAGTGAGTCGTGGCTGAATGAAACTAGACGGTATCAATTTTCAGCCTGTGCTGGGAGCAGTGGCCGGCGGTGGACAAGAGTTCTCGTACAGCATTAGACCATACGTGGTGTGCTGGCTGGTATTGTTTTGTCTGGACGTGGCCTGCCACAGAGATGCGGACATGGCCTGCCCAGGGAGTTGTCCAGTGACGGAGGTAGCGTATAGACTGAGAACAACGCTGCCGCTGTCGTCATCAGACGGAGATGGAGCAGAGGTGGCAGTATAAGGACAGCCAGTACGAATGCAACAGTTACATCTTCGTAAGAGGGACCTGGATGGATATAGTGAAGCTGGAATTTCGTGTAGCATAGCGTTGTAGGAAGTCTGATGGGCTCTGAAGTTGGGCATACGTAGACTGAGTGTCAACACAGATTAGTGGTTGTAATCTGGACGAGTGGATGTTACTTGGCTTCGTAGATCCAGGGAACGCAACACTGTCAGAATACAAATTATTAGCTGTGGTGTGTGTTCGTCTATGGCGCTTAAAGCAACTGTGCCAGTTGTTATAGCTGAGTTGTGTTGAGTGTAGATCTTTGTGGTGTGGGCACGGTGTCTGGCGTCGTCAGTCGCACTACATCTACATCTCGGCTGCTGTAAGCCCTGTTGTAGTAAACTTTGAGAGTCAATGTTTTATTGTTAGTGTGGCCTTGGTCAGCTCTGATTATCCTTGGTAGCTGAGTTCCATTACTTATATTCTATTCTCTTGCTAATTGATTGTGTAGTATTAGTTTAGGGTGTTGACATTTAGTGGGGTACATTTTGAGATATTGTATTCTGCACAAATCATTGTCACTCTTTTACTATTGCATTATTGTTATTATTATTATCATTACTATTATTTATGGTATGTTACTTTGTACCTCCTTTTTGTAATGAGAAGAAATCTTAAGGGACAAATGACAACACTGTGCACTTCAGTGTCTTATAATTTGTATTTGGGTGATTTGAACACTGAGTTCCTTATGTAAGTTTCCTTTTCCATGCAATCCGAGTCGCTGAAATCGATTGATGAATGCTTTTAAAGTAGTTAAGGATTTACGACCTCCAAACGCTCAGTCACTTTTGAATTCCACCGTCTCCAGCGCTATGCACATGGTGCTTTATGACACGGTCTGAACTGTTTCCCTATGGTACGTAGTACACAATGCTGTAAAAGGTGTTCATATCCTCCAGCATTTAGTCTTTTCTTAAATGCAATAAGAGGCAGCACCCCCATATCATAACACCTATAATTCACTCTTTGCCCGGCACGCAATGACAGGTAATGTTTTGTAGGCATTCGCCAAACTCGAAACCCTTCCATCGGATTGATGCAGGCTATACAGTGCTTCATCACTCCAAATCACTCTTTTTCCAAACATCCAGCGTCCACTGGCGTCGCTCTATACGTAACTTCTGGTGCCACCTGTCACTGCGTACACAAATGTGTGGCTTGTGAGGTACTGATCGAACATTGTACCATATCTCTCTACCTCCATACATACAGTGATTGTAGCAGCTGGACTGCTGGTGACACTTAGGAACTCACGATTGGCTGTCATCGCTGCTTGTATGTGATTTTTTACAACCAGCCTCCAGAATGCCCCTGTCCATCTACGTCTACAGCTACCCGCATACTCTGCAAGCCAGTGTACAGTGCGTGGTAGAAGGTAGCCTGCACCTCTAGGAGTCATTACCTTTCCTGCTCCACTCTCAAATAGAGCGAGGGAAAAATTAGTGATGAATCTTTCGGTATGAGCACAAATTTCTCGTATCCTATTTTCGTGATCCTTACGCGAAATGTATGTTGGTAGCAGTAGATTCGTTCTGCAGATATCTCGAATGCCGATTCTCCAAATTTTCTTAAGTGTTCCTCGAAAAGGTCATCTTCCCTCCATGGATTTCCATTACAGTTCCTGAAGCATATCTCTAATACATGGTGCATTCAAATTCTAAGGCCTCCGATTTTTTTTTCTAGTTAACTACTCACCCAAAATCGATGAAACTGGCGTTACTTCTCAACGTAATCACCCTGCAGACGTACACATTTTTCACAACGCTGACACCATGATTGCATGGCAGCTCCGAAGGATTCTTTAGGAGTCTGTTTTGATCACTGGAAAATCGCTGAGGCAATAGCAGCACAGCTGGTGAATGTGCGGCCACAGACAGCGACTTTCATTGTTGAAAAAAGCCAAAAGTCACTAAGAGCCAGGTCAGGTGAGTAAGGAGCATAAAGAATCACTTCAAAGTTGTTATCACGAGGAAACTGTTGAGTAACGTTAGCTCAATGTGTGGGTGCGTTGTCTTGGTGAAACAGCACACGCGCAACCCTTCCCGGACGTTTTTGTTGCAGTGCAGGAAGGAATTTGTTCTTCAAAATATTTTCGTAGGATGCACCTGTTACCGTAGTGCCCTTTGGAACGCAATGGGTAAGGATTACGCCCTCGCTGTCCCAGAAGATGGACACATCATTTTTTCAGCACTGGCGCTTACCCGAAATTTTTTTGGTGGCGGTGAATTTGTGTGCTTCCATTGAGATGACTGGCGCTTTGTTTCTGGATTGAAAAATTGCATCCACGTCTCATCCATTGTCGCAACCGACCAAAAGGAAGTCCCATTCAGGCTGTCGTTGCGCGTCAACAATGCTTGGCAACATGCCACACGGGCAGCCATGTGGTCGTCCGTCAGCATTCGTGGCACCCACCTGGATGACACTTTTCGCATTTTCAGGTCGTCATGCAGGATTGTTTGCACAGAGCCTACAGAAATGATAACTCTGGAGGCGATCTCTTCAACAGTCATTCAGCGATCCCCCAAAACAATTCCCTCCACTTTCTCGATCATGTCGTCAAACCGGCCTATGCGAGCCCGAGGTTGTTTCGGTCACACGATGTTCTGCCTTCATTAACCTGTCGCACAAACGAACGCACTTTCGACACATCCATAACTCCATCACCACATGTCTTTTTCAACGGTCGATGAATTTCAATTGGTTTCACACCACGCAAATTCAGAAAACGAATGATGGCACGCTGCTTAAGTAAGGAAAACGTCACCATTTTAAGTATTTAAAACAGTTCTCGTTCTAGCCGCTATCGGTAAAATTCCATCTGCCGTACGGTACTGCCATATCTGGGACGCATTGACAATGAACGCGGCCTCATTTTAAAACAATGCGCATGTTTCTATCTCTTTCCAGTCTGGAGAAAAAAAATCTGAGGCCTCAGAACTTGAATATACCTCGTATTTGCGTGTTGTTCACTTGGTGCGGATACCACAAATCGGAACAGTACTAAAGAACAGTTCACACTGCCGTCCTATATGTGGCCTCCTTTACAGACGCAGCACGTTTTCTCAAAATTCTCCCAATATAATGAAATTAACCATTCACCTTCATCACCACAAGCCTCAGATTCTGGTTCCATTTCAAATCGTTTTGCTAATGTTACACCCAGATATTTAAACGACGTATGTGTGTGAAGCAGAAAACTACTAATGCTGTATAGCGTTCCTATCACACTTCCCTGGGTCACTCCTTGCTCGTCTCTGATGAACACTCTTCTTATAGGGCAACGTACTGCGCTTTATTACTTAAGCAGTTTTCGCACCACTCACATTTTTGTGAACTTATTCCAAACGCTTTATAATGGGTCACCCTCCTCTAACATTACCTCTTTTTACAGAAATAACCAACAAAATTTATATTATCAATTCTTCTATAAGTGAACATTATACCAGCTGTCTAACTGAATGAACATCATTTGATTTTGTATACGATGTATTATATTTCAGGCTAAAATGTTAAAAAGAAATTAATGTTGGACAATCGATATGTACTAACAGTTAAAATTACTCTTGTTTTAAAAATATTTGAAATTATGAAATTTCTGGTATACTTAAAATTCATATCATTAATCGCACATCTAACGCTAATTATTAAATTTATTTCTGGATGTATTTATAGAATAATGATATAATTTGGTCAAGATTATTGTCCTGACGAGAAAATTTGTAAATTCTTTTGCTTTGTAAACTATTTGGAAATGTAAGTAGTAGTGGGCATGCCTCTGATTGAATCAGACGTGGTTTTGTGGCATCAGTAATGTAATTTGTGGCATGATAGAAGTAGAACTTGTAAATTCGTTGTTCCTATAGGTGCGGGATAAAATAAAATGACATTCATAGCAACAAACATATCTTCATGAGTTATTTCGTCTTCAGGAACCCAGAGCAATAAATTAAAATTATAGCTAGAAGAATGTACCCTAGACACGACAAGAATTAGAGCCAACAGAAAGAAGAGAAAACGAAAATAAGTTAAAAGTTTTACTTTTGTATATCTTACGCTTCTCGAAGCTTACAAAATTTGTGGGAAGATAGAGAATTTTAATAGTGATGTGTGGGAGGGTAAGATTACAGATTGTACCTTGATCAACAATCTGCTGTGAGCCAGACAATCAAGTGATTTTCGGAAATCTAGAAACTGGAATGTACCTGTTGCCCGTTACCCATAGTTCGCCGTTTATCATGTGCAAAAAGGGCAAGGATGATGCTTTATAAAATCATGGTGATTTCTGGACAAAAGATTGTCGGTGGCAAGGAAATTTATGATATTTGAACTGAGAATATGCTCAAGAATTCAGCAGAAATCCTATGTCAACGATATTAGCCTGCAATTTTGAGTTTTCATTCTTTACCCTTCTAATAAACCCCTCTAATATACAGGAGTCCCCTTTCTTTCGCTTCCTCGCAACTTTGGGTTCGGCGAGTATTCGCGATAAACGCATGCCGTAGAGTACTCTTCCTATAATCGAATAGGGATTCAATACTAATCTGACAGTTTGTTTATTTTATCTCTTTCAGTTTTTTCTTTGCGTCATGGATGCTTATTACAACGTCATCCATATGGAACTGTGCGACGGTCATGCGACAGTGTGTTTGTACGATCCCCAGTGCTAAATTTTGTATGTCTGGTCTTGGATCATCAGTGGCTGTTCCTTCGAATTTCCACTTCACAATCACATCACCATCAGTCGATTTGTCCATCTTTCGAAAGGTTTGAATCTATTTGATGGATTTGTGACGAACAATGAGTGTCCCACATTGGAAATCGTGGAGCCCTCCTGACCAGCATATTCTGCTTTTACTGTTTCCTTACTGACACATCCATCTCTCGTGACATGAAGCGGTGAACTATACGTTACAAGGGATGGATTCAAATGGCTCTGGCCACTATGGGACTTAACATCTATTGTCATCCGTCCCCTAGAACTTAGAACTACTTAAACCTAACTAACCTAAGGACATCAAACAACACCCAGCCCTCACGAGGCAGAGAAAATCCCTGACCTCACAGAGATGGATTATTTTGCTGTAATATCATAAGTGTCAGCATAGGCTCTGCGCGAGAACTGACTGCCTTCAAAGAACTAGACTTCGATCCTAGAGGTTCCAGATACACTGCTGAATAGAGGCATGGATTTTTCTTCATCCGTCTCTACAGGGCGTAACCAACTCTACTCAGCTGACTACCAAGTAAGCCTGCTGAACTATAAGAGCAACAAAGGTGGCCAGGATGAAGGGCACGTCATCGTCCCCCATACAGTGCTGTGACAAAGAAAGGCTTCACTTTAACTACAGTGAGGCCAGTAGCAAGCTACAGGCTGTGCGCCGCAGACTTTATCTTTTTATGTGTTAGAGATAACTAATTCTTGTTCTGTATTCCTCGATAATTTCGTGTCGTCCCGAATCAGACTGCAGTAGACATATTGAGAATCTATTCATCATAAGATGGCGCACCCCATTCGAACTAAACGTCGTCCATTAGAATACTGCTTCCTCTGTAAATTTCAGAGAATATAAACTGAGATCACTGACACAGTAATCGCTAACAACTACAGACTGAAATATCGAACCTCTATTAAAGTAAACAACAGTTCGTCATGAATGGGCCAAGTATACAGAATGTAATAAATTAGTCGTAATGTAACTGAACATGTCTAGGGTGACTACGTGACCAAGCCAACTCATTTTTAAGCTTTGGATTTGGACTTTTCTGTGTTCTTCTGGTGCTGTAGACCTGGGAAAAGGGGAAATAATATCAAAATCAGAAATATAAGTAACGAATATTATCAGTATTTAGTAACGGTACTATCACTATGTAAACTGACACAAGAAAGCTATAACAGTCTAGTAACAATAATAATATTACGATGCTGCAGGCTTTGACAAAATTTCAACGAATTTGTAAACAGTGCAGACAGGTCTCAGTTATAATAGGCAGTGATGGTTGATAATGTGCCTAGGTTGGAACGACAGTGCCCAGATGAGGATAATGGAAAAAGGACCTGTGAAAACTGGTTTGATGTGGATCAGGAATTGGTATTAAGCCTTTCAGAACCTCTATTTACATTAATGTGCACTTACAATCACTATATCGTAGCTGGGACAGAAATACTTTTTCCCAGTGGAAACCTGTGGTACACATTTGTGAACGTTAAGCCTTTTTATCACGTGCAAGTGATGCCAATCTTTCGACATCTCTCTGAAATTATCAGTAAGTAATGTAGCAGTGTGCAGCAGCTCGTGACCATCAGAATACAGTGGTGTGATCAGCAAAAGCATCAGTCCCCTACTTTGAATTCAGCCCAACTATTATGCTTATCGTAATGCTCTTTTTGCATTCTTGTCTTTAGCTCAGTACTTTGAGTCACCACTTTTCTCCTCTCAGATTTACACCTTTCTGTGCAGAAACCTACAGTTTTCTAACTTCCATCATAAAATAGTTTTCTCAAATATTACATTGTTCTGGACATCTTTCGTTTCTCTCCCTAAATTTCGCAAAACACTATATTTATAATTACATAAAATCCTACATAAATGACATTCTCCATCATACACTGTTCCATGGATTAGAAGCAGTAAACATGGAAATATATATATCGCTTGTACATCAATACAATCCCTCGTTCAGAACTCTGGAAATAAATTTCAGTCCATAATCAGAGAGAGAGCTGTCGTTGAGTTACAGGCTTACATAAATATTCCTTCTCGGGTTTACTGACCGCCCTTAAACTTTTTGCTCTCTTGCGGAGACAGTTTTGTAAACGTGAAAAACACTTCCTATGCCACAAAAACCTAACAGTAGCCACTCCTGGATTTCGTTATGGGTCGTAGAGGTCCACTGATAGGAATTCCATTATTTCCACTGGATATGTTCTGTGCACAGCGAGCGGTCGCGGGGCAGATGTTACACGGGATACGGACGTATATGGACAAACAGCTGTAGAGCAACTGTCAGTCCACTTCGTTGCACATCAGGAGGGAAACTTTCCGACCAGAAGCCGAACGCTGATTGGCGGACAGCTACCAATCGTTGACGACATGGACATCCATGAATAGCCTCGTTTTTTCCATCTTCCCTTACGTCATGACTAGCCAATCATATTAGAGGGCCTATTAAAAGTTTTGCAACAGTGACGTCAGACATCGATAGTCTGTAACAAATAGAAGCACCTATCCCGATGCAAAACCAGTGATGCCCTGAGGAAGGCCGTTGCAATTCGGCCGAAACGTAGGTTTTAGTTTATTATTGTTGTTAGTTTCTAGCAATGACGCAGCATAATATCCAGAGGAATTTTAATTACTATGACAGCCGCCGCGGAAACCTGCGTTCTTTGGTGCAGCTGTATTTTTTCCAACTAGGTTACAAGGGAAGAGTAGCACAGCCATAGCCAATGTTTTTATTCATTCTACATTAGTAGATGACATTATGTTAGTAAAATGGAGAATGGAACAAATTTTAATTCTAAAAGGCTTTTGTAGTAAAACAAATCTCATATATAATTACAAACTATATAGGAAAGTTAATCCAAGAGCAATAGACAGTATTTTAAATCTTGTCAAGGAACAAGAGTAGCAGGATGTTGGAGTGCCGTTAACATAGACGATAAATATAATGCTTTGCTCAACACATTTCTCTTGCCCTTTGAGAGTTGCTTTCCAGTAGAAGGTTCTAAACGGGGTACTAGGACTAATAGGCATACCAGGTGGCTGACTAGTGGGATAAGGATATCATGTAGAACAATGTGGGAGTTATATCAAAAACTTAGAAGTGTTCACAACCAAGCTACAGTAGCCCATTACGAACAGTATTGTAAAGAGCTTAAAATGCTATTAGGAAGGCAAAGAGTACGGGGTATGCAAATAGAATAGCTAATTCACACGATAAAACCATAAGGTCAATTGTGATGTCTGGTCAGCAGCACAAGGTAAGTTCGTAGTAAAAATATATATCTGTTACTGACAAATCAGGTGTATGTACAGTATCTAACAATCGTTACAGAATACGTGGAGTCTCTCACAATTGGTTCACCTCTTACTTTAGCAACAGGCAGCAAAAATCATTATTCACAATGTTGAAAATGACTGTGATGAGGGGTCTGAGTGGGGTATGGTAAAGTGTACGATGCACCAGGATCAGTTTTGGGGCCACTCCTGTTCCTTATTTATATAAATGGTATGTCCTCTAGTATTACGGTTACTCTAAAACCTTTCTGTTGAGGACAACACTAGCTTGGTAGTAAAGGATGTTGTATGCACCGTTGGCTCGGTTTCAAATAGTGCAGCGCATGACCTAAGTTCATGGCTTGTAGAAAATAAACTAACAGTGACTCACAGTAAGACGCAGTTTTTAAAGTATCTAACACGCAATTTAACAAAACCTGAAGTTTTTATTTCACAGAATGATAACATGATTACTGATACTGAACAGTTCATATTTCTAGGTGTTCATATAGGAAACCCACGTTCAGGGTCTTGTTCAAAGGGTCAACGCTGCTATACCCAGTATTCGAACAGTATCTCAAGTGAGTGATTGTCCGACATGAAATTAGTCTAATTTGCTTATTTTCATTCGCTTATGTCGTATGACAATACATTCCGGGGTACCTCTTCCCATTGTCAAAGGATATTTTTGGCTCAGAAACCGGTGGTTCGGGCAATAAGTGGCGTAAGTTCACGAGCCTCTGGTCGACATTGTTTACGAGTCTGGGTATTTTGACACTGACCTATCAATACATATACTCCTTACTGTAATTTCTTGTTAACAATATTAGCTTATTCCCAAGATTATGCAGTTTTCACTCAGTGAATACTCGGTAGAGATCAAACCGGCATTTGGATCCGAATTCCTTATTCCTTGTGTAGAAAGGTATGCAGTATACTGCTACATCCATTTTCGAGAAGCTACCATTCGAATGCAAAAATCTTAGCAGAAATTCCACGCGCCTTGAAATCTAAGCTGAAGAGTTTTCTCATGGGTCACTCCTTCTGTTCTGTCAAAGAGTTCCTTGAAAATTTGAGCTGATTCTCATTGTATTGTTGATTGTGCTTACTTGAACTTACGCACTGACTTTTTTCGGTTCATAAACATTTTATTTTAATCTGTTATAACTTTTATGTTGTAATTTCATGTACTGACACGTTCCATGACCTTGGAGATTTGCTCCGCAATATGTTCCTACGGAACTTGACGTGTAAACAAAAAATATAGAAAAATATATAGTTTGAACGTGGTTCGATGAACCCTCTGCTAGAGTAGTTGCGTAGATGCAAATATACCTTCTAGTGTACTACTTAACATGTTGTGGCGATGATACAGAACTAACGGACTAGATTTTATTTTGCTAGCGCCCATAGGTAGTGTGGCTCCTTAGAGCACACTTAGTGAAATATGGGTACATAACATTTTAATTGGAAGTGCCTTTTCTCGCAGTATCGATTCGTCATTGACTGCAACATATTGAAGCGACTCAGTGTTAGTGGTCCCTAAAGAATGCGGCACACTGACATATTCCATCCCGTGATGGTCTGACACAACGAAAAAGACTATGCGTCTCGCGTATGTACTTCGGTACACATCTACATCACTTTATAGTGGAACATCACAGTTCGGTTGCAGAATTGGTTCTCACTATAGGGATGTAATAGATGGCGTTTTTGCTTACGATGCGAAAATAAATTCGCGTATTTCATAAGACCAGTACATTGGACTGTGGTGGATGAGGCGGTAATGTGGAAGTGAAAATGAGTGATGTTTGCCATCCATGCATTAGCTCACAAGATATGTTCTGCTGTTTCGAGTAATACATGGCAGACGAACGCAATCCGTTGTAAGACGGGTAAAAGTGGTTAAACGTGTCTGTACCTTGGAAATTTTATTACATGAATCGCAGAAGCGACTTCGCGGTGGACGCAAGGTAGGTTGTTAACATTGGAAGATGTGTCAAATAACATCAAATTTAAAACAGAAACGTTTTCAGAAGGGAGTAAAGAAACTATCAGCCACTTGAACTACAATCAGACCCTATTTATTTTCTACGGAGGATGGTGCAAAGAATTAATCCAAGAATAAGCTTTCTTGCGACTGCGAAAATTAAAAAAGAGACAGATATTCAATGAATTTCAGGCGGAATATCAAGATTTGTAGTAACCGTAAAAGGAAGGCGTTCCCTGAAATGATAAAGGGATATGAATATCAGTGCAAAAGGATAATGGAGCAATGTAATGGGAAAGTAGGACAGAACTAAAGACCGAGTCTTCAGAGGAAATCTTTGGCTATAGTACCAGAAATTACCAACGAAAGGCAACGCTCGAATTTGAGGTATACGTGTATTACACGCTAATTTAGAAGGAAGTAAATGAGTTATAAACGTTGAAAGGAGCAAAAAGAAAAAGAGTTGAATAACTTCACATTTCATCAGAAAATATTTAATTTTCACAGTATGGGACGGTCCTGCGACAGATTCGAATTTAAAGTGACTTGTAAGATGCACAATAAAATCACGTACGAAGTTATAAATAAAAGGCAGAAAGTCAGAAATGTAGATTACGTGAATTGGTATAATCTGCCATTGTCGTGAGGCTAATTAAGAAGCTCATTGAGTTTAGAGTAGCGGCTCCAAGGTTTACGAAGCGACAGCGTCTGAGAGACGTGTGGCGACCTCTTGTTCCTCCATACTGCCTGCTAGAGCCGTACCTACATTTATTGGAGGACCGTGAAGAACGAAAAATTTTCGGAAGAGTCTTTTGCAGCAGCGCAGAATATCTGACAATATCATTACTATCGTCAATGCAGTACGAACTATTTCATCCATCTGACCGAGAGGAAACGTAGTTACATTTGACGAAAAGAACTCATTACACAATTCAGAGAGTGAGAAATCCCCAATATTTTGCACAGGCTCGTAAGCATTTGAGAAAAGGGAGATAAATCATAATTACATTCGAGAATGACATTTCCACTCTGCAGCCGATTGTGCGCTTATATGAAACTTCCTGGCAAATTAAAACTGTGCACCACACCGAGACTCGAACTCGGTACATTTGCCTTTCGCGGGAAAGTACTCTACCATTTCAGCTACCCAAGCACGACTCACGCCGCATCCTCACAGCTTTACTTCTGCCAGTGGAAATCTCATTCTGGAAACATTCCCCAGGCTAAGCCATGTCTCCGCAATATCCTTTCTCTTACGAGTACTAGTTCTGCAAGGTTCGTAGGAGAGCTTCTGTGAAGTTTGGAAGGTAGGAGGCGAGGTACTGGCAGAAGTAAAGCTGTGAGGACGGGGCGTCGGTCATGCTTGAATAGCTCAGATGGTAGACCATACGTCCGCGAAAGGCAAAGTTCTCGATTTCGAGTCTCGGTCCGGCACATAGTTTCAATCTGCCAGGAAGTTTCATATCAGCTCACAATCTTCAGTGGAAATATCATTCAGGAATCATCCCCCAGGCAGTGGCTAAGCCATGTCTCCGCGATATCTTCTCTTTCAGGAGTGCTAGTTCTGCAAATTTCACAGGAGAGCTTCTGCAAAGTTAGGAAGGTAGGAGACGAGGTACTGGCAGAATTAAAGCCGTAAGGAAGGGTCGTGACTCGTGCTAGGGTAGCTCAGATGGTAGAGCACTTGCCCGCTAAAACCAAAGGTCCCGAGTTCGAGTTTCGATCGGGCACACAGTTTTAATCTGCCAGGAAGTTTCATAATTACATTGCCGTTCCTTCCGTCTGATCATCGTGAGCAGTCTGTATGGGAAAATTCTTATGTGCCCTCAGATAAAATACGAACTATAACGCATCAGTTCCGTGAATAATGAAATTCATTTGGAGTAAATATGAAGAGAATTGGTATAGTCAGTCTATTTTCGTAGACTGTCATAGATTAACAACCCATATCAATGCAGTTTACGGTTAACAACACACTCAGGTGACAGAAGTCATGTTACAGCTATGTGCACATATGCAGATGGCGATAATATCACGTACACAGGGTATCGAAGGGCAGTGGATCTGTGTAGTTATCATTCGTAATCGAGCGATTCATGTGAAAACATTTCCAACATTATTATCGCCACACAACACGGATTAAACGGACTTCCAACCAGGAATGATAGTAGGAACTTGATGCATGGGGTATGTGGGACACCACATTCTGATAGCAATAGGCGAAGGAGTATTCCGAGAATAACGAGTTTCAACCATTACCTTTCATCACGGTCAACGCAGTGGCCGATGGACGTCGTGTAACGACGAAGAGTAGGAGCGTTCGCATAGGGTTGTCGTTGCTAACAGAAAAGCAACACTGCGTGAAATTAGCACACAAATCTGTATGGGCCATACGACGAATGTACCTGCTAGGACAGTACTGCGACATCTAGGATTAATGGGCTCAGGTAGAGGACGACCGATGCGAGTGAACTTCCTGACAGCACGACAATGCCTACAGCGCCTCTCCTGAGCTCATGACCAAAGACGACTGGAAATACGTGGCCTGGTCGGATGAGTTGATGATAGTGTTTGAGTGTGGCCAAGAAGCCATGGACCAGGTTTTAGTTCTGTTCAAGCTGGTGGTGGCTCCATAATGATGTGGACTGTTCTTGCATGGAGTATCCTACGTCCTCCGGTCCAACTATGCCGATTACTGACTGGAAATTATTATGTTAGGCTACCTGGAGACGATCTGCAGCCATTCATGAACTTCATTTTGTCAAACATAGATAGAACGTCAATATTTCATGTCACAGGGGCACTGTTGTTGACGATTAGTGCGAAAAAGATTGTGGACATTTCGAGATAATTAATTGGCCACGCAGGTAGCTCAACATGAGTCTCATTATGGAACATACTCAAGAGGTCAGTTTGTGGACGGCTGCAGAGTCAGCAGGGATCAATATTTCTACAGATGTTGAGTCCATGCCAAATTGAGGTACTGTACTACACCATGCTAAAGGAGGTCCGACACGATATTAGGAAGTATTCCATGACCTGTGCCATCTTAGTGTAGTTTACAGTGCGTTTTACTACTGGCGGCTGCGACGTACAGTAGTTCTTATTTTACATGGTGCTATAGTAGGAAGGTTACCATGCATGCTGTTGTAAATAATTTTGTGACGCCTGATGATGTTCAGATGATCGAAACCGTCTGTTAACTAGTGGTTACTTCATAAGAATATCCTGATGGTTCTGAATTAAGAAATTTTTTTTAAAAAATTGAAATAGTGAAGCTTAGTGTCACTTGAGCGTCGGTCCCGAGCTCCTAGGTGGAGCAGACAGAAGGAGACAGGCCTGCAGCCGGCCAGACAGAAGTTCCCGTTAATATCGGGAGAGCCGCTGGTGGCTGGGCTGGCGAGATTTCCGGCGCTCTCAGCCAAGTTGTGTGGCGGGCGTGCGCTGGCCGCGCCGCCGGACAGATGGCTCTTAATCCCGCCGCGTCGCTGACGTCTGTGCCCAGCAGACCAGGGCGTTCCTTGAGCAGGCGGCGGCCCTGCCCACCGCCTGACGCCGGACAACTTTGCTGATTACGACCACTGAAACTGGCCGCAGGGCGCCACAGACATGCCCAGGTACACACAGATTCCAACAAAAACAAGTCGTTGCGTGTACGAGAAGCCCCGCTCTGCAGCTGTACCAAGATACATAGGAAAAGCATTTCGCCACCATCTAGATGTTTTATTAAGGACGAATAGTGCAGAGGAAGGGGGTATGAAATCACGAGGCACCTGACTGGCTTGAAGAGACCTATCACTATTTCCCCCGCCATGTCATTCTCCTCCTCTTAATTGCATAGAGCGTGATACAGCTGCTCTACCGATGGATTTTATACTAACTGCCGTGTGTCCAAATATCACACACGAGACTTTTATTTTCTCTCACATGCTGTGTGCCAACTATTAGTCTAAGGGAGAAAAAGGAACAAGATCTTTATGTAGGACAGTTAATGCAGTAAAATTCTGTACTGGAATACGTTTTCACAAGAGGTCATAGTTATCAGCTTATTCAAGCGAAACGTATATGAAGCTCATTTTTGTACATTTTTCTTGAATAATTCGAAAATTACAGCCTCCAGTGAAAATTTATGTCGGTAAAAAATTTAACTACATTCAATTTCCCACAAAAATGGTCTTTTAATTTTTTTCTGTTTGACTAATGGTCTGTATGTAGCGGGCAATTGACTACAAACGTATTGAATGTAGTATTTGAAGGGGTTGTGGGTTGCATAAAACCAAATGGTAGTTGCAGCTGAATCACCATTCACATTACTCAACAGCTAACGCAGTTCGTGGCTGCCCCTGTCGGAGGTTCGAGGCCTTCCACGGGAGTGGCTGTGGGTGTGGTCCTTAGCGTAAGTTACATTAAGTTAGATTAAGTAGTGTGTAAGCCTAGGGAGCGATGACCCCAGAAGTTTGGTCCCATAGGAACTTACCATAAATTATGCACTGGTGGTTTAACAAAGTAAAATTGGAATTACAGTTAACAAACTGTCTACATGAGACACTATAGCTCATTACCATGAAAATTACAAGTTATATTGATCAGGTATATGAAGATGAGCGCACTTAGCAACTTGCTACTAAATTTATATACAACTTCAAATCTTTACTAAACACTTACTCATTAACACATTCAGAAAGATGACACAAAGAAGAATGTTTGTCGTCTACTGCATTTTCGCCGTTAATACTATAAAACTTCACTATCTGGCATGACGTTTGAATTTATTACCTCATTTCTACTAACTCCATTTCCAAAATATTTTGCAGACAGTACACACGTGTACCACTGAATTTACCTGCAAAACTATATAATTGTACGACATTCAGTTCACTAGATACGACATGTTAAAACTGTGATGCCTAAAAAATTAATTTTTGATTAAAACGGATCGCCAGTCTCCCAGTCTCTATGAGCTATTATGCTAACGCTAACAACACTTACCTTAGAGGACAGGAAAGTCTCCATGTGTATAGCATTAGATGAAAGAAATGTCAGTTTATCTGAAGCTTGTATACAACCACACTACGGAGTTCTAAAAGTCGAAAGATGTGAAAGAGAGGTAGCAGATCAAAAGTAATCGGAGCCAATCCACTGTTCGTTTGAAGGCAATGTAGGGAATACAGAATGCTGTGTACGAGAGCTAAATATCGAGGATGAGAAATAGAGACTTGAGGGGTTTCGGATGACAAAGCAATTCTGTCAGAGATAGCAAGTGGATTTGGCAGATCGACTGGAAGAAGCGGACAATCTCTTAAATGTTATTGTAATACGAACATAAACAAAAGGAGAAGAGTGGTATAGTCGTTTAGCCAGATAAAGCCAGTGATGCACAAGGAAATAGACTATATGATGAATTTCAGAAAGTAATTGATGTTTTGCTATTAGGGAATTACAGCAAAGGACAATTGCAGAAGAAAGGTAGAAAGACAGTAGGAAGGAAAGAGATCCTGGAAAAGGTGAATACATGTACATCGAATATAAATGTAGGCGTTCGGAAGTCTTTCTTCAAATTGTTTTTTCGTGTATAACCCTACAAGGTAGTGAAAAACGGAAGATAAACGTTTTCAAGCAAAAAGAGGAGAAATCCTTCTGAATGTTAACTGTTCTAGATCAGAACAGATTTAAAAAACTAATTAAGAGGCAATTAATACAACTGGGAGAAAGTAGCTTTCTGTCACCTACTGAATGATAGAACTGTTTGATCCTGCAGCCCCTATGACTCAAGACCCAAATGAATCTGCCTAGGAAGCAAGAGTCCTGGATTCTAATGGCAGCCCAGAACAAATTATCAAGTTGCCTTATTGATATAAATCAGTGTCCAGTGGTATTTAAAGTCTTTTTTATATTATTTTGTCCACGGCTCCTCCAGCGGGCTATATTGTGAGTCCAAGGGAGCAGAATTCCTTTCTTCGTTAAGTCCGTAATCCGCTGCCTTGCTGATAAATTTGTAACTAATCCTGCTTTTGCTGCTTATTAATACCTTTGTCTTTCTTTGAATATCCTCTAAAACTCCAAAACACTGAGAGATGGCTGTATGGTCCTTATTCCAATAAACTGATTCTGCAGTACTTCTTCACTTTCATAGAAGACATCAATATCAAGTCTTGCTGTCGTCATCATTTCATTATGAAAAACGGTTCCACTTCTGGAACTACGTTTCGTTTACATCGTTGCTCCTCCGATACATAGGATGAATAGCGGTAAGAACATGACACCAATCCTGTCTGAGCCTTGCTTTAATTAAACCTCCTCTCTCTTGGTCTTTCAGTCTTATTGTTCCCTCCTGGTATTTTTAGATGCCGAATATTACTCGTATTTCCCAATAGCTGATACTTTTTCCGTTATTATCTGAGATTAAATTCAGAAGCTATTCAGTTACACGAATTGATTAAAATGGTTGTCATGTTAATAATCAAAGTTTCACGCAGGTTTAATATAACCTGAAAAGACTTATAATTACGGGGAAAAGATACTAACAAAAATATTAAGCTAACCAGGTAAACACGTACAAAAACAGGCAGTATAATATACTGGAAGAGTGCAATGATTTGGGCTTAGTCTTCATATAAGCCACAGTAAAAGTTCAGATATTTCCACGTACACGTTGCTCTCAAGCACCATTTTAGAATGGACAAAGGTAATTCATCATATTATGCACTAGAAAATGACACTGATGCACAATTAATTCTTTTAATACAAGTGACTTAAGCCCACAAAAAAACAGCTTTTGAGGATAATAAATGTTGCCGATTGTAGGAGTATCCGCTAGTTCGATCCATGGAACCAATGCTCTCTAAATCTTTATCAGCTACTTTTCTTATAGTCAATTATTGCATAACATAACATCTAAAAGAAATATGCAGCGTCGTAACACATACTCCAGAGCAAACGACACAGTCATAAGTGAATCACAGCAAAGACCACATTAGGAAACAAGAAAGTAATAGTTCTGATGGTTTTATGGCGATGCAGCATTTAACCTGCTCATTATTTTGTAGTATACAGTAAGAACTTCCCCTCTGTATACACATACATAACAACTAAAGACGTTGATAGATTGAAATATCTACAAATAAGATGGTACAATATGACAGAGCCGATAATTCGAAAATGAATTCTTTCGTAAAATTATTTACCTTTAACGAGTACAAAACAAACATACATGCAGACCTTAGGTTTAACAACATGTGAAGTGACCGTTGTTCTAATAGTTGAGTATTTTTGACTGACTAAATTAAATGAGGTCACAGTTTAAGATTTTCAGCACAACCATCTTTCAATTTTCGATTTCTTTTTTTCCTTACCCAAGAGCGCAGAGCTTGGATCATTTTAAAGTAATTGTGGATAGTAACAGGCTTGTTTCTTTCGTCTTGGTGTGATGGGAACTTTTAGAACATGTTCATTCGACTGTCACCCTTGTGTGTGTAGCAGGAACACTTCTTTGATCCTATTTCGCACAAAACAGTCCCGCAGATTACTTTAGAGGATCAGTCTGCTCATTTAGGATGGCATTTGGGGTTACCAAAAAAATCTTTCTAAGGACTTTTCGTACTTTGAACATACAATCACACACACAGTCTAAACACAGCCATGAAAAAGTGCAATCGAGTGTGAGTTTATACAGAACACAGATTAGTTCTAAATCATGTAAAACTGCTGTTCCGTCTTTATTTTTTATAAATGTCATTCCAACTGTAAGAGAAACAAAAGAAAGAAGAAAAAAGGAATATTAATCCTTCTATATAAACTGTAGTATACTATTTTAATTTCTTATAATATACCTTACAATGCCTTAATTTAATAACCGTCTAGAACATTCAACAAATTGATCTTAATCAATTTCACTTCCCTTTTGACATTCAGAAGCTGTAAGCAAATTGTAACTATGATTACGGGAGAAGCTATAAGCAACATATAATATTTGACCGGAGATGTATTTTCGGATGTATACAAAGACGTCAGTCGGCAATATGGCGAATAACAGTTTGTTTTTGTGCAAAATAGACGGTGAAAGGTGTTTGCGCACCTCCATAAGGGGGAAAATCGAGATCACAACAAGCAGAGTAGCACGTAAGTACACCTAAACAGCAATACACCGTAAAGGCACAACTCGTGATTAGTAGTAGCTAAACAGAACTGTTAGTTTGCACAGGGTAGCTATAGAATCCGGTGTGGTAATGTTTTATAGACTGAAGACTCACACATGTATTGCGCTAACTGAAGATGGGTGAAAGCCCGAAACGTATTGGCTTAAATAAAGATACATGGCAAAGTACGTCGTTGCTGGACTTATTAAAATAATTTAATCCATAGGCACGTAGAGCAAAAGCCAGTAACATGGATAAAACATTGATAACTGATGATGGTCGAAATAGAGAAGATGTAATACAGAGAGTGGCACCAACGGGAATATGTTAACAGGTGCTATGATCTGAAGTGATAGGAAGTCTTTTTTAAGAGTATTTGTTTAGAGTGTAGACTTATACGTGAATGAGAAGTTGACCATAAAGAGTAGGAGAAAGTGTTATACTTGTAGAGTAGTGTACCTAGGAACACATGGTGCTTCCTGGACGGTGTTACAGTCTAGTGAAGAAATACACCCTAAATCACCATAAGGAGTTTTTTGATTTTTCTTCCATTTCTGTTGCAATCAGCCATGAGGATGTGTCTTGCGCAACATTTGTAAATATTAAGATATAAATATTTAAGTTCTGCGTAATGTTTTAAAGCTGTTTGGAGGATATTACAATTTCTTCGTTTACACAGTTATATAGTGGGCTAAATTCAGCATATTTTTTAAATTCGTTGCCCAACGTGTGGACCCTTAAGCCATATTACGTCCATAATGTGCGATCTAGTGCACAGAAACGGATGAAGGACTGCTACATGCAGATTCGGTAGTAAGGGGTGGAGAGGAGGGGGGCTATGAGAGCTATAGCCCCCGTCCTTCCCAATGGAGCATCAAATTACACTAGATACAAAGAGTTCAGAAATCAGCGAATATATTACTCGAAAAGTCATTAATTTTTTTATAATTATGTAGCAATATGAGTTCCAATATATTTCAAACAATGATTTAACAAAAGAATAAGAGCAGCAAATATCTTACTATCTTAACCAATAAATATTTAACTTAAAATGGGAGTCTTATTACTTATTAATGCACATTTTTTAACCTTAACTCCCAAACAGTTACCACAAACTACTTTAAGCAAAATCGAATTTTACCAGTTTGTCGGTGGAGGACCCCAACTGACATTTTTTAAAGCGATATTCAATTTCCCCTGGACCAAAATATCGTCCAGTTTGTTTTCGGTGATACTATTTCCACGAGACTCGGGCGAGGAACTTCTTCCCAACGTGTCTTTCGGAATTTCATAGTGAGGACGGGTCGCCATAAAATGTCGGCTTCTACATAGCTCACCACAAGATGGAAGTCATGAATGTATTTTAACTTGTAATTCATGCAACCAACATCAATAGGGAGCTCAAGACTAGCCGGACGAACACAGTGAAATAAAAGAGGCGTGAATGTGAGAGTTTATTGAGTTATCGTCAAAAGAGTACGTCGCAAATATAGCACGTGCGTCTTCCTTTGTATATCATCCAGGCCCAGCCCCCCAACAGTAATAAGGCTTCGACACCACCTCATACCGTAAGCCAAAGGTATGTCATTTCTATAGGAAACGACCTGAAAACTGTTGTGGTTTCTTCGCCATCATCGAGGGAAGCGAATACACTTGGGCTACATAAAAAGCTTTGCGTAAGATATACGTATCTAGTATATGGACTTTGTGGATCACAGCATGAGAACGCATTTTACATTTTAGTATCGCTCACCGAATTTTGTCCGTAATAGACGTCCAGTTGAGCGTAACCATATTGAATTGACAACGATCGCTGATGATAACGAGGGATATATGCTGATCCACTGCATTAGTCCGTGGAATAAACGCGTCATCAAAACCTCGCAAAGTAAGAGGCATATTTTCCTTCAATGAGTAGTGCACCAGGACTCCCACAATAGTCATCGACTACAGTCTTCAGTCAAGCTATCTCAGCAGGGTTGGGAGGTAGAACCGTCACGTCGTCCACGTATGCACGAATAGCTATAGTCTCTCCGGAAGGCATCCAGCATTTCAGCTAGGTCATCAGCATCCGGAGCTATAGTCTCTCCGGAAGGCATCCAGCCTTTCAGCTAGGTCATCAGCATCCGGAGTAGGAGCTCAGAGGTAACACAAAGCCGTTGACAGCGGGGTTTCTTGACCCCCTCCCCGATGGATATTTATCGGAGTCAAACTATGGCCATTACCAACCACCGAAGATGAAATAACCGTAAACAGATTTGAGAGCACTCGCCGTGTGGCAAAATTAAGGCCAACAGTCTCCACAATCCGAAAGAAAATGTCATTAGCATCATCAAAGGCTTTACCAAAGTCTAGAAAAGCAAGGGCACAAGGAACAGACGTTACAGCAGCGAACGAAACTATATCACGAAAGTCGACTACAGGGGTAAGGATGGTACCACCTGGTACGTAGAACTGATGTTTTGGAACAATCGTCTCCATCGGAGTCAACATCTAAGTATTATCTGCCCTCGCCAAAGTCTGATAATCAAAGTATGACGAAGTCATTGCGGGAAAGCTACCAGGGGCCATTGGTCTAGGTCGTTTCGCGATTAAAAATTTTTCCCCACTTTGAAGGAGAGCACAGCACCCTTCCCTAAAGGGATGTTAAAATAGCACCTAACAGAGGCCAAAAATGGACGTAAGATTCCTTGGGTAATCTATCCCGAGTCGCGGAGTTTTGAGAGGGTGAACCCACAATGTTTATAATCTTCCTCACGCTAAACGGCAGCTAAGAGTGTTTCATTATGTTCAGAAGTAAGCATGATATTGAAGGTTCTGATTAGTGGGTCGTAAGAAGTATCATTGGACACATCGACGCCTTGGACGTTGACTTAGTACTGATGTGAGACACGCGTTATATCAGCCATTGTCAGACTTCCTCATATGTCGTGAGAGAACGAATACATATGAGAGAATGAATACAAGCGCCCCAGCAATGAGCCTAATGCCGAAGCAAATGATATAAGGAAGAACAGTTCCTCCGTCAGCATTGAACGTAGCTTGGATCGCAGTTTCAAACCTTCCATTTGCATCCTCTTCAAGGTCAACAATTTGCACTCATAATATCCGCAATAGGCAGAAAGGCGTGATCTGGAGCATTATAAAGCTCAAGCAGGATGGAATAGTGAAAGTTGTAAGTTCTCCGAAAGTGCCGCACTTTGGCAGCACAGAAAAAATATCAAAGCTTGACTGAGCATCTGTTTTGGCAGTTGCGTCCACCAGTCAAGGACGGAAGAATACTTCCCAGTGGACAGTAGAGGACGCTCCTACACGACTCGAAGCACGTTATCGAGAAAGAGTTCAGCTGGATTAGTGACGTTTAACATCTGCAGAGAAACAATATGACCGGGTGCAGTATAAGACAGAGTTGTAGTGACAGCGCAGTGGTCCGTAAGGAAATTAAATTTTGAAGACTGATCTGCAGAACGGAACACACGTTAAAATAAACGCTCAGTAGAATACCCGGAAGACTCTTAACCAACGGATAAGCAACTTCCTCTTTATAAAAATTCCTAAGCGTTGACAACCTATGCCCTTGCCAGAATCAAGCACTTCCGCCAAAGCAATATTGCAATCACTGTAGAATATTCGAGTACTGTATCAAAAAATATCATACGAAAACCAGATAAGGAGAAACGCCTACATAATATCTCATGTAAAAATATTATGTTCGCACGTGAGTCATAAATTAACTGACGCAGCGAAGCCAACCGCAATTTTAATTCGACAAATTAACGTTTAAGGAAAGGAGGGTATCGCAGTTATACGGAACATAATAAGTAGACTTATGTAGACAGTATATACACTCCTGGAAATGGAAAAAAGAACACATTGACACCAGTGTGTCAGAACCACCATACTTGCTCCGGACACTGCGAGAGGGCTGTACAAGCAATGATCACACGCACGGCACAGCGGACACACCAGGAACCGCGGTGTTGGCCGCCAAATGGCGCTAGCTGCGCAGCATTTGTGCACCGCCGCCGTCAGTGTCAGCTAGTTTGCCGTCGCACACGGAGCTCCATCGCAGTCTTTAACACTGGTAGCATGCCGCACCAGCGTGGACGTGAACCGTATGTGCAGTTGACGGACTTTGAGCGAGGGCGTATAGTGGGCATGCGGGAGGCCGGGTGGACGTAACGCCGAGTTGCTCAACACGTGGGGCGTGAGGTCTCCACAGTACATCGATGTTGTCGCCAGTGGTCCGCGGAAGGTGCACGTGCCCGTCGACATGGGACCGGACCGCAGTGACGCACGCATGCACGCCAAGACCGTAGGATCGTACGCAGTGCCGTAGGGGACCGCCCCGCCACTTCCCAGCAAATTAGAGACTCTGTTGCTCCTGGGGTATCGGCAAGGAAAACTCTCAACCGTCTCCATGAAGTTGGGCTACGGTCCCGCACACCGTTACGCCGTCTTCTGCTCACGCCCCAACATCGTGCAGCCCGCCTCCAGTGGTGTCGCGACAGGCGTGAATGGAGGGACGAATGGAGACGTGTCGTCTTCAGCGATGAGAACGCTTCTGCCTTGGTGCCGATGATGGTCGTATGCGTGTTTGGCGCCGTGCAGGTGAGCGCCACAATCAGGACTGCATACGATCGAGGCACACAGGGCCAACACCCGGCATCATGGTGTGGGGAGCGATCTCCTACACTGGCCGTACACCTCTGGTGATCGTCGAGGGGACACTGAATAGTGCACGGTACATCCAAACCGTCATCGAACCCATCGTTCTACCATTCCTAGACCGGCAAGGGAACTTGCTGTTCTAACAGGACAATGCACGTCTGCATGTATCCCGTGCCACCCAATGTGGTCTAGAAGGTGTAAGTCAACTACCCTTGCCAGTAAGATCTCCGGATCTGTCCCCCATTGAGCATGTTTGGAACTGGATGAAGCGTCGTCTCACGCGGTCTGCACGTCCAGCACGAACGCTGGTCCAACTGAGGCGCCAGGTGGAAATGGCATGGCAAGCCGTTCCACAGGACTACATCCAGCATCTCTACGATCGTCTCCATGGGAGAATAGCAGCCTGCATTGCTGCGAAAGTTGGATATACACTGTACTAGTGCCGACATTGTGCATGCTCTGTTGCCTGTGTCTATGTGCCTGTGGTTCTGTCAGTGTGATCATGTGATGTATCTGACCCCAGGAATGTGTCAATAAAGTTTCCCCTTCCTGGGACAATGAATTCACGGTGTTCTTATTTCAGTTTCCACGAGTGTAGATAATTCTAGCGTCAGGGCATGAGGACCCGCACTCATAGGACCTTACGTTGGATTTCTTACGTTCCACCGCAGCGTCCGGTTGCATACGCTGTTCCTGTCGGCTACGTGGCATGGGGGCCTATGCAGAGGAGGTATGGAAGGGGTCATAGGCACGCCTCGTGCTCCTCAGAACAAGGGCCATGTAATGCAAGTCCAACCGCTAAGGCGGAAGCATTCCTTGGAACCACCAATGCAACAGCTGATATTTTGTCTTTAATTTGGTTCTCCTGTGGAGGTACTGCAGGCAGGAAATTCAGGAAACCGCCGACGGCTGAAGACGAAGGAGCAGGAGGTCATTGCCACTTCTCAGACACAAAGACGAAAGGGTGGACCCCACTCCTTCTACGCACAGCCGGCACCACGTGTTCCCGTGGCTAGCGTTTCTGCCTCTGGATCACCGGGTCCTAGGTTCGATTCACGGCCAGGTTCGGGATTTTCTCTGCCCGGGGACTGGGTGTTTGTGTTGTCCTCATCATGTCATCAACATCCGTGAATGTGGCTAGATTAGACTGGGTAACGACTGGAACTTTGTACGGTCACTGACGACAGCGCAGTTGAGCGTCCCACAAACCAAGCATCATCATCATCTACACACAGAGGAAACTCGGAAGGAGCCGCTTCGCGAGCAGGAGCGTTACTGCAGATAACTACTTCGCCAATCACCACACCACAGCCGGGAAGAACAGCATCGTTGAGAGGAACAGTGGACAAAATCGTTGCGGAGGAGATAGACGCAGTAGAGGGCACATCCAAACCCACACCCTCACAATCGTGAGTGTGACGCCTGTTTTTCACTTATGCAGGTTCTATCCTAGGGGCAATAGGATTCTTATCAGAGCTGCGGCGATGGGTCCCTGTCGATTCCTCACTGCCTTACGTGGTCGTATGCATCTATGGAGCCCTATTTACTTCTGTGTATCGATTCGCCTTGTGGAGCAACACCCCTGACGCTGTATCGAGGACGCGGTGAAACGGGGAGGGAGTCAGTACGACGCGGGCAGGCTAACAGCCGATTACTGCGTACCAGCACGATCAGCGGCCCGGACTATCAGCGGCCGCTATATTTTTTGGGTGCTTGTCTCGGTTACGGCCCTACTGACTCTCGCAAGCTGCAGATTTTGGGGAGATGGCGTCCTATTGCAAGAATTCCATCCGTCTTGACGTCAATTCGTGTGTGATTCAGGTGATTCGACGCTGTGTGCGGCTGGATATTTAATTCTGTCCTGACAATATTCAAGTTGCCTTCGCCTTTTGCACCATTCAGAGGTGGAGCTTCTGGCTTTGTCTGGTCTTGTGGATTCCTGAATGGCTGAATTTAACGTGGGTAGTGGCTGAGCCCCACTTATTCTATTTATTGGTATTTTCTTATGAATTGTGTACTTGTACTCTTCGGTGTCTCTCTAAGGGTGGTTTTCTGTGATATTTCAGCTCAACCCAATTTTAACTCAGTCAATGTGAAATGTGAGCTATCATTATTGCATCAGCATATTCGAGGACTCAGAAATAAAATTGTTGTTGTTGTTGTCTTCAGTCCTCAGACTGGTTTGATGCAGCTCCCCATGCTACTCTATCCTGCACAAGCTTCTTCCTCCCCCAGTACTTACTGCAACCTACATCCTTCTGAATCTGCTTAGTGTATTCATCTTTTGGTCTCCCTCTACAATTTTTACCCTCCACCCTGCCCTCCAATGCTAAATTTGTGATCTCTTGATGCCTCAGAACACGTTCTACCAACCGGTCCCTTCTTCTTGACATGTTGTGCCACAAACTCCTCTTCTGCCCAATTCTATTCAATACTTTCCAATTAGTTACGTAATCTACCAATCTAATATTCAGCATTCTTCTGTAGCACCACATTTCGAAAGCTTCTATTCTCTTCTTGTCTAAACTACACTCCTGGAAATTGAAATAAGAACACTGTGAATTCATTGTCCCAGGAAGGGGAAACTTTATTGACTCATTCCTGGGGTCAGATACATCACATGATCACACTGACAGAACCACAGGCACATGGACACAGGCAACAGAGCATGCACAATGTCGGCACTAGTACAGTGTAAATCCACCTTTCACAGCAATGCAGGCTGCTATTCTCCCATGGAGACGATCGTAGAGATGCTGGATGTAGTCCTGTGGAATGGCTTGCCATGCCATTTCCACCTGGCGCCTCAGTTGCACCAGCGTTCGTGCTGGACATGCAGACCACGTGAGACGACGCTTCATCCAGTCCCAAACATGCTCAATGGGGGACAGATCCGGAGATCTTGCTGGCCAGCGTAGTTCACTTACACCTTCTAGAGCACGTTGGGTGGCACGGGATACATGCGGACGAGCATTGTCCTGTTGGAACAGCAAGTTCCCTTGCCGGTCTAGGAATGGTAGAACGATGGGTTCGATGACGGTTTGGATGTACCGTGCACTATTCAGTGTCCCTTCGACGATCACCAGAGGTGTACGGCCAGTGTAGGAAATCGTTCCCCACACCATGATGCCGGGTGTTGGCCCTGTGTGCCTCGGTCGTATGCAGTCCTGATTGTGGCGCTCACCTGCACGGCGCCAAACACGCATACGACCATCATTGGCACCAAGGCAGAAGCGACTCTCATCGCTGAAGACGACACGTCTCCATTCGTCCCTCCATTCACGCCTGTCGCGACACCACTGGAGGCGGGCTGCACGATGTTGGGGCGTGAGCGGAAGACGGCCTAACGGTGTGCGGGACCGTACCCAGCTTCATGGAGACGGTTGCGAATGGTCCTCGCCGATACTCCAGGAGCAACAGTGTCCCTAATTTGCTGGGAAGTGGCGGTGCGGTCCCCTACGGCACTGCGTAGGATCCTACGGTGTTGGCGTGCATCCGTGCGTCACTGCGGTCCGGTCCCAGGTCGACGGGCACGTGCACCTTCCGCCGACCACTGGCGACAACATCGATGTACCGTGGAGACATCACGCCCCACGTGTTGAGCAATTTGGCGGTACGTCCACCCGGCCTCCAGTATGCCCACTATACGCCCTCGCTCAAAGTCCGTCAACTGCACATACGGTTCACGTCCAGGCTGTCGCGGCATGCTACCAGTGTTAAAGACTACGATGGAGCTCCATATGCCACGGCAAACTGGCTGACACTGACGGCGGCGGTGCACAAATGCTGCGCAGCTAGCGCCATTCGACGGCCAACACCGCGGTTCCTGGTGTGTCCGCTGTGCCGTGCATGTGATCATTGCTTGTAGAGTCCTCTCGCAGTGTCCGGAGCAAGTATGGTGGGTCTGACACACAGGTGTCAATGTGTTCTTTTTTCCATTTCCAGGAGTGTATTTATCGTCCATGTTTCACTTCCATAAATGGCTAAACTCCATACAAATACTTTCAGAAACGACTTCCTGACACTTAAATCTATACTCGATGTTACCAAATTTCTCTTCTTCAAAAATGCTTTCCTTGCCATTGCAAGTCTACATTGTATATCCTCTCTACTTCGACCATCATCAGTTATTTTGCTCCCCAAACAGCAAAACTCCTTTACTACTTTACGTGTCTCATTTCCTAATCTAATTCCCTCAGCATCACCTGACTTAATTTGACTACATTCTATTATCCTTGTTTTGCTTTTGTTGATGTTCATTTTATACCCTACTTTCAGGACACTGTCCATTCTGTTCAACTGCTCTTCCAAGTCCTTTGCTGTCTCTTACAGAATTACAATGTCATGAATTAATTATCACCATAGATGATTTATAGTCCTCAAACCCAGCTGACATAATCTGTCTCTCTGAACATCGTGTGACCACTGATACCGAATTTTTATGTGTTACAGGATTTAGGTTAGCTTCTCACTTATGTAGAGCAGAAGTGGATAAGGGAGGAGTTGCCACGTTCATCATGAATTGTCATAAATTTAAGAACATAGACATTCATAACTTTAGCCTAGAACAGCATATGGAAGCATGTACTACAGAAGTAGATTTCACCAAAAAAATCATTCATAATATTAAGTGTATATCGAGCACCTGCAGGTAACTTTAATGTGTTCATAAACCACCTTGAAGCTGTACTGGCCAATTTAAGAAGCAAAATCAAAGAAATATTGGTTGCTGGTGACTTCAATGTAGATTTCCTTTAAGATTCTGCCAACAAGAACTTATTTGAGTTAGTAACACTATCATTCAACGTAGTTCCCACAGTGAAGTTCCCAAATAGGGTAGCCAATTGCTCACAAACAGCCATTGATAATAAATTTATAGAAAATTCCAATGAACAAAATTATACTACAGAACCAATAGTCAATGGCCTCTCAGACCATGACATGTCGTTCCTTCTGTTAAATATTAATACTGAACAACATATAAAATCTGTTAAATCGGAGCTCAAGAGGGTAAACAATAAGCCGAAAATTTATTATTTTGGGACACTCCTCAGATGAATTCACTGGACTGATGTTTACAGTGCTCATGATATGAATGAAAAATATAAGACTTTTTATAATGAATTGCTTACCATATTTGAACACTTCTTTTCCCAAAACTAACCAAAGCTACAGCAAAATCTACAAAGAAACCATGGATTACTCAAGGAATAGGGGCATCTTGCAAAACAAAAAGAAAACTCTATCTGTCAGTCCGAAACAGTACTGATGTTGATGCTATAGGAAATTACGAGAAATACTGCAAAATATTAAAGACTATGATACTAACATCAAAGCAAATATATTACAAGGAAAAGATAGACATATCAGATAATAAAATCAAGCCAATATGGGATATAGTGAAGGAAGAGACCAGTCGAACCAGACGTGAAGAGAGACAAATAGCATTAAGAGTAAATGATATTTTGGAGACAGATATATATAGTGTTGCACAACTTTTTAACAAATGTTTCGTAATTGTTATTGAAAAGATGGGGTTGTCAGGTTCTCTAGCTGCTGCTATGGAATACATCAGACCAGACATTTCAAGTAACTTACACAATATGAATTCGACCCTCACTACCCCAGCAGAAATAATGTCCATCATAAAATCTTCAAAATCAAAAACATATGATGGGTATGATCAAATATCAACAAAGTTAATTAAAGGCCGGCCGGGGGGGAAGGCGGGGGGGGGGGGGGGGCGAGCGGTTCTAGGCACTTTAGTCTGGAACCGCGTGACCACTACGGTCGCAGGTTCAAATCCTGTCTCGGACATGAATGTGTGTGATGTACTTAGGTTAGTTAGGTTTAAGTGGTTCTACGTTCTAGGGAACTGATGACCTCAGATGTTAAGTCCTATAGTGCTGAGAGACATTTGAACCATTTTTAATTAAAGAATGTGATTCTGAGTTGAGTAACGTATTAAGCTATCTGTGTAACCAATTGTTCATCAGTGAAATATTTCCTGAATGGTTGAAATATGCTGAACTTAAGCCACTAGTTCTACATCTACGTTTATACTCCGCAAGCCACCCAACGGTGTGTGGCGGAGGGCACTTTACTTGCCCTGTCAATACCTCCCTTTTCTGTTCCAGTCGCGTATGGTTCGCGGGAAGAACGACTGTCTGAATGCCTCCGTGCGCCCTCGAATCTCTCTAATTTTACATTCGTGGTTTCCTTGGGAGGTATAAGTAGGGGGAATAAATATATTCGATACCTCATCCACAACGGCACCCTCTCGATACCTGGCGATCAAGCTACACGGCGATGCAGAGCGCCTCTCTTGCACAGACTGCCACTAGAGTTTGCTAAACATCTCCGTAACGAAATCACGGTTACCAAATAACCCTGTGACGAAACGCACCGCTCTTCTTTGGATCTTCTATATCTCCTCCGTCAACCCGATCTGGTACGGATCCCACACTGATGAGCAATACTCAAGTATAGGTCGAACAAGTGTTTTGTAAGCCACCTCCTTTGTTGATGGCCTACATTTTCTAAGGACTCTCCCAATGAATCTCAACCTGGTACCCGCCTTACCAACTATTAATTTTATGTCATCATTCCACTTCAAATCGTTCCGCACGCATACTCCCGGATATTTTATAGAAGTAACTGCTACCAGTGTTTCTTCCGCTGTCATATAGTAATACAATAAAGGCTCCTTCTTTCTATGTATTTGCAATACATTACATTTGTCTATGTTAAGGGTCAGTTGCCACTCCCTGCACCAAGTGCCTATCCGCTGCAGATCTTCCTGCATATCGCTACAATTTTCTAATGCTGCAACTTCTCTGTATACTACAGCATCATCCGCGAAAAGCCGCATGGAACTTCCGACACTATCTACTAGGTCATTTAAATGTATTTTGGAAAGCAATGGTCCCAAAACACTCCCTGCGGCACGCCAGAGGTTACTTTAACGTCTGCAGACGACCCTTCTTGAAGACTGGGACTACCTGTGCTCTTTTCCAATCATTTAGAACCTTCCGTTCCTCTAGAGACTTGCGGTACACGGCTGTTAGAAGGGGGCAAGTTCATTCGCTTACTCTGTGTAGAATCGAATTGGTATCACGTCAGGTCCAGTGGACTATCCTCTGTTGAGTGATTCCAGTTGCTTTTCTATTCCTTGGACACTTATTTCGTTGACAGCCATTTTTTAGTTTGTGCGAGGATTTAGAGAAGAAACTGCAGTGCGGTCTTCCTCTGTGAAATAGCTTTGGAAAAAGAAGTTTAGTATTTCAGCCTTACGCGTGTCATCCTCTGTTTCAGTATCATCACCATCACGGAGTGTCTGCATATGCTGTTTCGAGCCACTTACTGATTTAACGTAAGACCAGAACTTAGGATGTTCTGTCAAGTCGGTACATAGAATTTTACTTTCGAATTCACTGAAGGCTTCACACATAGCCCTCCTTACGCTAACTTTGACATCGTTTAGCTTCTGTTTGTCTGAGAGGTTGTGGCTGCGTTTACACTTGGAGTGAAGCTCTCTTTGCTTTCGCAGTAGTTTTCTAACTTTGTTGTTGAACAACGGTGGGTTCTTACCGTCCCTCACAGTTTAACTCGGCACGTACCTGTCTACAACGCATTTTACGATTGCCTTCAACTTTTTCTATAAACACTCAACATTATCAGGTAATGAAATAGCATCAAATTTCCGTCCAATTTCACTTTTGCCAGAATTCTCAAAAAATTTTCACAAAAAGTAATGTACAATCGGCTTTATAATCACCTTATCTAAAATAACATACAGTAAAGTCGCATTTCGGATTTCTAAAGGGCTCTGATGTTGAGAAGGCTATCTACACTTACAGTGGAAATGTGCTTAATTTATTAGACGAAAAATTGCAGACAGCTGGTGTATTTTGTGATGTGTCAGAGGCATTTGACTGTGTAAATCACAATATCCTTTTAAATAAACTGGAATATTATAGTGTAATAGGAAATGCTGCAAAATGGTTCAACTCCAATATCTCCGACAGGGAAAAAAGATTGTTATTAGGGAAGAGACATGTATTAAGCTATGAGGCATCATGCAACTGGGAACTAATTACTTCTGGGGTCACACAAGGCTCCATTTAAGGCCCTTACTTTTTCCTGTGTATATAAATGGCCTTTCATCAGTAACATTACCAGATGCCAAGTTCGTTTTGTTTGCTGATGATACAAACATTGTAATAAACAGCAAATCAAGTATAGTCCTAGAAATAACGGATAATAAAATATTTGTGGTCATTAATCACTGGTTCCTGGACAATTCTTTGTCACTAAACTTTGAAAAAAAGCACACTACATGCGCTTCAGAACTTGTAAGGGGTGTCCTACACGGATATTCTTAACATATGATGAGAAGCAGATAGAAGAAGTGTTAAATTCTTGGGATTACAGCTTGACAATAAATTCAATGGGAGGAGCACACCACAGAACTGCTGAAGCGTCTTAACAAATCTCTGTTAGCAATACGAATTGTGTCAGATATAAGGGATATAAAAATGAAAAATTTGGCATACTATGCTTACTTTCATTCCATAATGTCATATGGGATTATTGTTTGGGGTATTTCATGAAGCCATGCTTAAGTTTTCCAGGCACAAAAACGTGCAGTAAGAGTTACATGTGGTGTGAACTCAAGAACATCCTGCAGAGGCCTGTTTAGGGAACTAGGGATTCTAACTACTGATTCCCAATATGTTTATTCCTTTATGAAATTTGTTACTAAAAATATATCACTTTTTCAAACAAACCGCTCAATTCATGGAATCAATAATAGAAGTACTCTTGTACAGAAAGGTGTTCGTTATTCAGGAACCCACATTTTCAATAACTTGCCAGCACCCATAAAAAGCCAATGAACCAATGAAATTCACTTTATGAGAAGCCTGAAGGGTTTGTTGGTGGCCAACTCCTTCTACTTCATTGATGCATTTCGCAGCAGAACCAAATGATTGTGGTATATATATATATATATATATATATATATATATATATATATATATATATATATATATATATATATATAATTTAGTGTAGTAATGCGTTCATTGTTAATAAGTGTGTGTTTGTGTGTGTGTGTGTGTGTGTGTGTGTGTGTGTGTGTGTGTGTGTGTGTGTGTGTGTGCGCGTGTGTGCGTGCGTGTGTGTGTGCGTGCATGTGTGTGTAAGTACAAACTAACTTCTGCACCATTTCAGTGCAGTAATGTATTCATTGTAAATAAGTACTGTAGTAGTTCTATTACATGTTTGTTACCTTATAAATAAAAAAATTTTGTATTTTAAATTCAGTGCATTAGTATTTGTAAAATGATTCTTTCATATAGTGTTCATTAAAAAAATGACAATCATTCCACTTGGAACCTATGGAAATTACATTCGCTTATTTATTTCAGTTGTAAATATTTGTCGTGTATTATTGTTTTTCTGAGATGTTCTACATCCTGGAGGACCAACCTCACTACGGATCAAAATCTATTTGTTGCACGTGTAATTTGGTCCATTAAGTCCAATTACAGTGGCCGATTGCTATTATTTGACTAGTGTTACTTTTCCTTTTATTGTATCGTTGATTACTTTGAGGGTTGCCCTGTCTTCTTTAAACGTTGGTGTTACCATTTCTCCAGTAAGAGTATTGGTAATTGAATTATATTTCTTCAGTATACTTTAAACGTAGTGACTGTACTGTAACTGTGTCAGAGTTTTCTTATTGATTGCTATGAGCAATTTCGATAGAATTGGAAAGTATAATTAGCCATATCAACACGTGAGTCTAAATTCAGTTAAATTTGCTACTTGTATCTTCTGTTCCTCGTTGTTTTAGCAATTGCCCTTTTATATTTTTTATCTGTGGGGTGTCGATTTAAACTCTGTATGTCTAATACGTATGCAAAAAATGTTATAGATTTCACTGTTTAAGATGTTGCGTAAGCAGCTACTGGGTGTGGTAATCTGTTCAGTTCCAGTTCTGTAGAGGTAAGGTCGTTCCCTCTTGCCTTATTGTAAAATACGATAACAAACATCTTGGTGGCCTGACAGTTACCGGCTGTATTTGTAGCTGAGTCTCTGATTATAATTGTGACTAGCCAGTTGAATAAAGGTTGAAGCTGCCTTCAATCCTCATGTTTTATTTTCTATAATTGAGAGCTTTGTTACAAGAGTTAAGCATAATTTACCACCCTTCGATATGTTTTTGTAAATGCTTCATTTACAGTTGTTAAACCGTTTCTTATCCTTCACTTATATCGTGCCTTTTCTTGACAGCACTAACTTGCCTCAGCTTCCAGCTGACCTCTCTATGCCTAAGCACTGTAATTCACGTCATCTTTTGGAACGATCAACTTAAGTCTTCTTGAATATTTTATGCCCTGTGTTCTTATTCCAAATTGTACCCTTTCCCTAAAGTCTTGCTTATTAGAATTTCTGATTTAAATAACTCCACTGTACTAGCTTTCTCTTAAACACTACGAAATTATAGTTTATATGAAGCTGGCTTCAGGCTGAACTGTCAATGTACTGCTTTCATCTTATATCCTCTAGAAGCACTTCAGTGAAATTTGTTAAAAAAAAGTTATGTAAAAGGTGGCGGGGATGTGACTCTAAGCACTATGAGACTGAACATCTGAGGTCATCAGTCCCCTAGACTTAGAACTACTTAAACCTAAGTAACCTAAGGACATGACAAACATACATGTCCGAGGCAGGATTCTAACCAGCGACCTAGCAGCAGCGCGGTTCTGGACTGAAGCGCCTAGACGGCTCAACCACAGCGGTCGGCTAGCGGTGGGGAGGGAAATATTCTGCTTTAACAGTATATTCAATTCTTTTCTTGGTATAAGGAACTATTAATGTTAGTGTGAAATAAGTTATTGCTTTTAAGAAGTGAGTGACTGCACTCTTAATTTTAGCAGTTTCGGCGATTAGCAATCGAACATGGTCGAGTACAGACCCCTCATTTTTACCATTTTCTTAATTTAACACGCTACTGTTATTTATTGCGTGCACACTGCGTTCTACTTCTTGACATATTTGGCCTTTCGTTGTTGTTTGTTAAGAGGGAGTCTGATCATTACTGTGTTTAATATTATTTGTTGTTATGTGAATAAATGTAATCAAACGACAAATGACAATACTCTTCTGGGTTGTTCCCTCACGCTTCCTTACATCCTGTGTAAAGGGGTTATCATGCCCCTGTCCAGGGAATAAAGGCGGAAACTCATTTATCCGATTATCAGAACTATCTTTTCAGTCATTATAATGCGAAGGAGAAGTATGTCCGACTTCGGGTGTCGGAGGAAAACGGCGAACAACCGTTAAAACGTTGCACTGGAGACGGATATAATAAAAACACCCTCCGCGGGAAATTAGACGGAACGTGGCCACTTTCACTACGTAGGAATAAGGTTCCCTCTTGAGTAGTACACATGATAAGAACGCGGAAACCACACATTTGTAAATATGATGGAGTATTGCGTTTGATATGCATTTCCAGGGAACGAATTTCTCTGAAACACTGTAATCTGTATTGAGTAGACCATCGTTCACTACGGACGTTTCTCACGTTATTATAAGGAGACGATATGTCCTTTTGAAATATGCCACCTCCCTCCGGCGGAAGACTAAACACTCGAACACCGAAATAGTCAATTACAGCATCTGCGAGTGACACCAAACTAAGAAAAATAACGAAATGCTTAAACGGGACTTGAAAACCATGTCGCGATAATAATCGTTCAACCTCATTGCCAGCCATACGTTTCACGTAGAACACCTACTCGTCTGCGTCAAAATAAGCGGTGTGGACCTGATCAGAGATCACATGAACTGAGTGGGCAAGCCAACGGAGGATTTCTAGAGACCCGAGCTGCAATTGTGTCGTTGTTTTATGGAAAGTAAATCTTACAATACCTTTCCTTGGAATGTACATGGAAACCATGACAACTGTGGGGGAGCGGCCGACGCTGCTGCAAGCAGACGAACACAAACAAACAGGAAGACGACGGAGCTGAGGCGCTATGACTCGCTCGACAAATAGGACATTAACGAGAACAACTTCACACAAGCGATTCTGAGAAATGTGAGATAAACAAGAACCTTCCCTACGGGGCTCAAAGCAGAACTGCCATTTGGCTATCCGAGAAAGATTCACGACAAGACCCAAATTCCATTCGTCGTCAACCAGTTGTCTACAAGAAGAGAGACCGCCTTTCTAGTGAAATGTCTCCCCTGTTCGGGATTTCGTCTGAGTATAACGGATGTGTGAGTTCAGGTTGTAGACAAGTGGTTGACCACATATCGAAGTTTGGACCGAGCCGTGGGCGGTGCTCAGATAGACGAATGGTAAGAATTGAACGACATAAAAAGCTTTTTTTTCTTCATATATTTCACTTTCTATTTGAAAGGAAAGAACACATGAAATATAGGCCATAACAAAGCTCGGGTTTTAAATCAAATATAGGACAATAGCGAAGTGGGTTCTCATCGGGAATATTTTGAAAGAGATTCCAGCTCTAATATTTGATTTACAAGCAACGCAAATGTATCAGAAGCATCGGTCTGAAATTGGTACTACAGCAAATTTTAATTTTACCCTGGCACGATACGTCGCACTTAAGAAACTGGAAACCTAATAAGTGTTTCCATCAGGCTAGAGTTTCCTACACATTCGAGGCGCTTCAAGGTGTGCCTTATGAATGCTACCACGCCGAAAAATAAGAGCTCTTATTTCCTATAGTTTACTCATCACGTGTTTGTCGTGAGAGAGAGGCGGGATATTTGTCAGCCGATACATTGTATAGCTGGATTTTCACCATGGCATAGCGTGAAGGTAGAGAGAGGTTTTTTTTTTTTCAGATGTGCTGTCATCTTGTCTCTTCTGCTTGTCCGTGTTTTCTACATATTCCTCTGTTTCCGATTCTGTGCAGAACCTCCTCATTACTTAACTTATCAGTGCACAAGTTTTCAGTATTTCTCTGTAGCAACAGATCTCCTCTGTTCTGGCCCACCCTAAGACGATGTTTCACTATCGCACAGTGCTGTGCTCCAAATGTACATTGTCAGAAACTTATTCCGCAAATTGATGACTTCTTTTGGCCAGGAATGCCCTGTTTACCAGTGCTGGTCTACTTTTGATGTCCTCGTTGTCCTGTTCGTCAAGGTTTACTTTGCTCCTAGGTGTCAGAAATCCTTAACTTCATCTACGCCCAGAAAATCAATCCTGATGTTAAGTTTCTTTCTGTTCTCATTTCTGCTACTTGTCAATCCTTAAGTATTTCTTCGATGTCGGCTCAATTCATATTCTGTGCTCATTAGACTGTAAATTCTGTTCAACAGATCACGTATTTCTTCTTCACTTTAACTTAGGACAGTAATGTCATCAGCAAATCATATCATTGATACCCATCCACCTTGAATTTTAATGCCATTCCTGAACGTTCCATTCATTTCTATCATTGCTTCTTCGTTTTAGAGTGTGTACAGTAGGGGCGAAAGGTGACATCACTATCTTAACTCTATTTTATCGCGTCTCACCCAACAGCTTACCCCTGTTTTTCTCTAGATTTCGAACGTTTTGCGCCATTTTACATTTTCGAACCTTTTTTTCCAGATCGTCAAATCCTATGAATGTGTTTTGATTTTTCTTTATTCTTGCCTCCATTACCAACAGCAAAGTCAGAATTGCCTCTGTGGTGCATTTACCTTTTCTAAAGTCAACTCATCATCATCTGGCACACCCTAAATTTTCTATCCCTTTCTTCAGTATACTATTCATCTCAACAAAATGGATTCATGAGTTGTTAAGGTGAGTATGCGATAAATGTCGCACTTGCCTGCTCTTGCACTCTTCGGAATTACGTGGATGATATTTTCCGAAAGTGAGATGGTATGTCGCCAGACACGTACATTCTACACACCAACTTGAATAGTCGTCTTGCTGCCACTTCCCTCAATGTTGTGAGAAATTCTAATGCAATTATTCGATGTTAAGTTCTTAAAATCTCTCTTATATTCTGATTCTAATACTTGATCCCTTATCTCCTTTAAATCGGCTCCTGTTCCTTCTTCTATCACATCAGACAAATCTTCCTCGTCATGGCCTTGAATGTATTCTTTCCACCAAGTCTCACTCTCTCCTCTGTGATTAACAGTGGAACGCCCGTCGCTCTCTTAATGTTACCACCCTTGCTTTTAATTTCATGGAATGTTGCTTCGACATTCCTATATGATGAGTCAGTCTTTCAGGCGATCATTGCTTTTTCGTTTTCTTCATATTTTTCCTGCATCCATATAGTCTTAGCTTCCCTGCACTTCCTATTTATTTCATTCTTGAGCGACTTGTATTTCTGTATTCTTGTATTTCCCTGAACATTTTTGTTCTTCCTCCTATCATTGATCAACTGAAACATTCCTTCTGTTACCCAAAGATTTTTCGCTGCTATCTTCTTTGTGCCTATGTTTATGTTTTCCACGTTAGTGATTGCCCATTTTAGAGATGCCCATTCCTTATTGCTGTATCTAAGGCCGTAGAGAACATTAAGCGTATCCCGTCATTGCCTTGTACTTTCGTATCCCACATCTTTGCATATTGATTCTTTCTGATTAATCTCTTAAACTGCAGCATATTCTGTATCACTACTACATTTAGATCTGAATCTATGTTTGTTCCTGAGCATGCCTTACAATCTAGTATCTGATTTCGGAATCTCTGTCTGACCATGACATAATTTAACTGAAATCTTCCCGTATTATCCGGCCTTTTTAAAGTATACCTCCTCCTCTTGTGATTATTGAACAGAGTATTCACTATTATTATGTGACATTTATCACCGAACTGAATTAGTTTTACTCCTCTGTCACACCTAGTGCCAATCCAATATTCTTCTGTAACCGTTACCTTTACCACTTCCCCTATAACAGCATTTCAATCCCCTGTGGCTATTAGATTGTCATCTCCATTTACATACTGTACTACTTTTCAAAATCCTCATATACTTTCTCTACCTCTTCATCTTCAGCTTGCGTCGTCGGCATGGATCATTGTGGGTGTTGGTTTGTTGTCGATTATGACAAGAACAACCATATCACCGACTTGTTCACAGTATCACACTCCCTGCCCCATCTTCCTATTCATGACGAATGCTACTCCCTCTATACCATTCTCCGCTGCTGTTGGTATTAGCCTATATTCAACTGACAAGAAATCCTTGTCTTCTTTGTAATTCACTTCACTCACCCCTACTGTATCTATACTGATGCTTCGCATTTCCCTTTTCCGATTTTTCTAGCTTCCCCACCACATTCAATTTCTGACATTCCACCCACCGAATCGTTGAACGTTACCATTTCATTGGTTATTCATGCTTTTACTCATGGTCATTTCCCCCTTTTCAGTCCCATCATGGAGATCCGTATGAGGGACTATTCTGTAATGTTTTGCCAACGGAGAGATTTTCATGGCAGTTTTTCAATTACAGGCCGCATGTAGTGTGCTTACACGTAGTGAGTCTGTAATGCAGTGGTCTGCATTGCCATCTGCATCCCCTATCCGTTGATAATAGCTTATTATTTCGCCTTCAGGAGCAGTTTCCCACCCCAAGGACAAGAAAGCGTCCGCTCTTCCGCCCTCGATGACAAGGTCGTTGACAGACTGGGGGTGACTTCATATGTGGGAAGTCCTAAGCCGCCTACGCTTAACGTTAATGAAAATTTAAGAGGTGACGATTTAGAACACTGGAACTAGGACATTTTCATTACTAATCATAAATGCTACCCTTAGATATCAGGTGCAATTTTCAATTGAAGGCATTGGGAGGGGAAATTTAATTTCCGAATTGTCACTTAAAAGAAACCTGTTCTCTAAATTTTCTAAGTATCATGGACATCTGTCGTGTCCTTTGCGAGTGGTTAGTTGCCTCTGCTGATTTGCGTTACCTCGTAACAGCCTTGAGTTACTATTCTACTTTAAACAAAGCACTCGAAAAAATTAGAAAAATTGCCCTTAGATACCTTTGGGAAGCATGAAAATTTGTTCCTTTTTTCTCCTATTGTGATAGACGGGGCGCAGAAAGAAACTTATCGCTTAGCTACATTCCTACATTAGTTATCCTTTTGATACCTTATAAAGGGGGAGAGCCTACCCGTTATTATCTTTTTCGTCCAAATTTATGGTATAAGCACCACGTGGCCAGAAATGAAAGTGATAGACATGGGAGCTGCAGATGGAAAAGTTTTTCAACAAGCAGCATCTTTGCCTCACGTCAGACGAGCCGTGAGCCATTTGTGTCTGCATAGCTGCCAGGCAGAGTTGACGTAGTGGAAGGAGTACAGGACGGTTATTGAATGGTCGTGGCGTTGAGTCTGTATGTGAGAACTTTTTTCTTGTATTTTATTTTCAGTTTTTACATTAATTACACGTCAAATAAACAGAAAAAAATTGAGTACTTAGTTTTTATCAATAATTTCTTAAAAGCCATTAAAAGTAAACGTAAAGGAAAATTTGGCATTGAAAATGAATTTCCAAAAGAAGGACTATACTTACAGCGTCCATGAGCATTCTGCTAACAACTTCCCAGCAAGGGATTGTAATAAATGCGTAGACAACCTCGTATTCGGTATCTCTCAAAAACTGCATGCGAACAATAACTTCCCGATACAGGTAAAATCTGCCCATCGGCTGTTGGGGACAACGCAATCTACGCTTTTGTTTGCTAAGTCTCGACCTAGTGATCTGACTTTTTCGAGGACATTTTGAGAGCACATTGGGAATATTTTGTGTTATATAAACCACCACGCAATTGCAAAAATGTTGCCTTTATAGCGTGTACAACACGCCGAGAAAATTATGCTTTTCCTGTTTTTACTCTTAATATCATCCCAGCAATGTTAAATTAATAAAGGCATAAATTTTTTGTAAGATGTTCTCGCGTTGCTTTAAAGTCCAATCCTGGAAATTTATTTGTAGTTCCCAGTATATCTTCTCGCACCTTTTAGGAAAGCATTACCAAATACACTACGCTTATAGTGAGCAATATTCCGGTTTATTTGCATCTGTAAGTAACTTAAAAATAGAAAATTTAAAAGGTCCCCACGTACGAACTCATTCAGTACTCCTTCCGCTGCACCAAACTCTGTCCGTAATCTACGATAACGTAATTGGCTCTTGCCCCACTCACGCGCGCCAGTAATGGCCTGTTTTTTCCAAACGCTTGGCCATCAGGAGCTCTCGCTTCTGTCACTTTCATTTCCGGCTAAGTCCTGCACACACAGGGCGCTGATAACCTCGATGTTCAGCGCCCCTAACCTACCAACACACACGGCCTGCGTACGCCATAAATTTGAACGAAATCGGCGATGTTGAGTAGGCGTGTTCCTCTTGTCGGTATTACCCACTAAACCACAGTGCTAGTATTTAGAGCTTGTTCACGAAGCAAGACAAACTCACCTTGAGGCTTTTCCTTCTGAAAACAAATACTGTCTTTGGAAACTTGTCACCGGTCTTGAAGTGAGAAGATTTGAGAATTTTTATTATTGTGCTTATAATAGTTGGTAAAATTTTCCTTGAAAGAATTCAACATGTTTTTAGTATCGGAAAGTAAACAAAGAAACCTGCAAAACATTTAACGGCATTCATATTTGCAATTCGACTAACGACAATTCTGAAACAGAAGCAAAGTTTCCGTTTTATCTTATTGTCTTTATTTTTAGCTTAAGAAACTAAACAAGTGAAATTAACCCATGTATAGTGCAATGGAGCTCGCACGGTTCTACTTCACCACCTCCTTATTAAAGTTGTCACATAAAAATTTAAGCTAACGAAGTTACATTTAAGTTAATAAATAGTTACTTTAAATAGAGTTACAAAACTTTAGACGAGGTACTTGTAGTAGATGGTAACATCTGTTACTGTAAGTTATTACTGCGCTGCACTCTCCCTTACAAGCCTGTCATTCCTGTAACAATAAATAAATAATGAATATCAAATAAAAATATTAAATGTATTACATAAAACTGAAAAACAATAGCTTGCTTTTAATCCTCAGTGCAGCTGTGAGTATAGTGCGGATTTACTTTCATCTTATCATCACATATAGTATGGATAAACAAAGTACCCCATATTGCCTATCGCTTTGGGCAATTGAAGACTGGTAGTGCTGAAAGTGGCAAAATTTGATATTTCAGATTCTTTCTCTCAACTGCTGTATGTATCATGGCTAATAACTTGAGTTGTGTTGGAAGTATTAGAGAAAACTCGTAGTTAAAAATACTTGCACTGGATTTAATAGTGTACAACTTCGTTTGTTTGTGACATGAGGAACGCTGCACGTGCTGAGCACGCGTAATAGTAAATGGCAAACTTGTTATAACCTGTCTCTCGCTCGGTTTCTAACAAGTAATGATAAGTTTTACTTTAGTTACTTTCCACGCTTATCTTCGCTGTCCAGTGTTTTACGATGAAAAGGAAAGAGAAGATTAGAAACATAAGGATTACTGAGTTAAGAATTCAAAGAAAGCCTAGCGTAAAGAACAAAGGGACCATTGTTACCCGGAATAAACCTGATGTAAGTTGAAATTGGAAAATTGGAAATTTGTGGTAAGGTCTTAAGGGTCCAAACTGCTGAGGCCATCGGTCCCTAAGTTTACACACTATTTAACCTAACTTAAAGTAACTTACGCTAAGGATGACACATACAGCCATGCCCGAGGGAGGACTCGAACCTGCTACGGGGGAGCCGCGGGGACCGTGACAGAGTGCCTCACACTGCGCGGCTACCTCGAGTAGCTAAGTTGATATGATTGGAAGTGAATTGAGTAATGGATAGGGAGCCGTGTCACGGCTCAGCATATTTGATTTACCCGTGATATTATTACACTTGTTTTCGCCGTAGCGATAGGGGGCGTGATCGGTGAGCGCTGTTGGCGCTGGTGCGTGAAGCAACAGTTTTTCGGATGACGGCTCGGTCGGTATATGGCGACAGGACGGAAGCGGCGCGGAGTCAACTGGTGCCTGCCGATTAAGGACTGCGATGAGTGTGGCTGTATGCGAGCATGTGGGGAAGACGGAATGCTCGCTTGCTTAGCGTGGTTCTCCATGACCAGCTGTTGTTTGTTGGGCCTAGCACTCGTGTGTAACAGGAAACTGCATTGGTTTGGTTCTCGCACCTGGCTAAGGCCGAAATTTTCATATACTTTTATTATATTTCTTGATCATTAGTTTATTATGGCTTTGGTATTTGTAGCCAACATTTTGAGATTTTAAATACTTCAGAGAATATCGTCATGTGCCAGGTGTCTACTGTGAATAACTCTTTATTTCTTTCATAGTGTATGGCACGATATCCACCATCATCGATCATTTTATGAAAGTTCTGTCCAAATTATTATTACACTAGACTTTGTTAAAACTGCAAATTTCTTTATTCTGCTAATATTGCTTGGGATAAACCCAGCATCTATTTCTTGATATAGCCATATTTGTGTATTAAGTTGTGTTTCTTCTCGAGACTGAGTGAACTGATTTTAATGAAAATTTGCTAGATAACACAACCGTCGTGAAATTGAAAACTTGACAGTGTTTGCTCATGTCACCAGTCGCTAATGTCATTTCTGTCTTGTAGCTTACTAAACTGATATAAAATAATTTAGAAAGGTGAACTGATCTCACACGACATTGACATTTGTGTAGGATTTACGTACGCTTAAGTGAAATCATGAGGTAAAAAAAAAAAAAACTGGTTATCACTGCTACATACTTTTTTATTTTTGTTTTGGCAAGCAGCAGGGAATTTGTTGCACACTTGCCAAATAAGATTTTTTTAAGGTTTGATTAACATGTAGTACTAATCACAAGATCAATATTTTTCTGGTGTAATAGTTAATATTTGTACATGTTGCACTATTGTACGATATAATGTACCTTTTACAACAGTACTTTTATGTCAGAGTGGGGCTGCATGTTCTTCTGGAGAATGTTTAAAACATTTTTCAATTGAAAAATTTTCCTTTTAAATTGTTATTTATATTAAATGGATGTTTAACAAGTTATTGTAAAATAATAAATTTGTGTCAGCAAGGCTTGGACCAAATAAATGTGCCTACACCTTCCCCATCCTGTCTCTGCTACCGTCAGTACATTACAGATAGCATTAGAAAATAGAACAAAATATCGTTTACTTTTGAGGTTCGAAGTGCATGAAGTACGCGTACATTGCGATTTAAAGTGGAACGAGCACAGAACGCTAACCGCAGGTGCCAGACTGAGATTCATTTCAAGAATCCTCAAGAGATGTGGTCCACTCACCACAGAGGTAGTTAACAAAACTCTCGTTGGGTCAACGCCTGAATATTCTGGCATCCGTACCAGATAGGACTGACAGAGGAAACAGAAAAGATGAATGAGGACCAGCACGTTTCCTCACTGAACATTTACTAGGGACACTGTGAACACAACACATTTTTTAGTGAAAGCAGGTTGGCTCTACTCTAGATTCCAGTACACCTTGTTATCCCAATTGCACTAGCTAAAAAATCTTATTGTTCAACACTAAACTTCGTTTAGTACGACCACCTTAAGCCACATTACGGGGAGAGCCTGTATGCCCGCATGGAACCACTCCACTAGGCGATGTCGGAGCCCGTGTCTTATTGCATCAGTAACCTCGCCACCATCCACGTACCTCTTCCCGCAGAGTGGATCTTTCATAGGGCCAAACAGGTGGAAGTATAAGAGGGAAGGTGTTGTGGAGAAGGAGAAGTTCGTCCGCAAATTTGTTGCGACGAACACAATGAAGTCGTTTCTTCCTTTTCCTGAGGGTACCACAATACACTTCTAAGCTGATCGATCACAATGACTAAGGACATGAAACATAGTAATCCTTTCAGAATCTCAGGAAACGACCGCCATACCTTTACTGGGTGAGGGTGCCGCTTCAAAATTTCCTTTCGGAGGAGCCGTGGTGCGGCGCTACTCCTTGGATTTCTGTTTTGTTTCCCAGTTGAGTTGCGAGGTGTTTGATTTTGATCTGTCTTTCACCTCGAACGACAATGTCCGCCCGTGACAACACTGCAGGAGACACAGCCGTATGCGTACAGCGGTCAAGCTAGCCGCTGTGGCCGAGAGGTTCTAGTAGCTTCAGTCTGGAACCGAGCTGCTGCTGCGCTCTCAGGTTCGAATCCTGCATCGGGCATGGATGTATGTGATGTCCTTAGGTTGGTTAGGTTTAAGTAGTTCTAAGTCTAGTGGACTAGTAGCCTCATATAGTGCTTAGAGCCATGAGCCGTCACGCGATAGATCGGACAGGTTAGCGAGACCTTGTTGCGATGGTGACAGATGCCTCGCTCGACGACTCATCGTGCTTTTGTTCACTGTCAGGTCTCCGTTGACATTCAAGCACCTATGAATATATACAGAGCTCTGGTTTCACACTAAAGGAAACTAACTGAGAGCTCTCTGTTTGCAGAACACCTCAGTTACAGACGACAATTTGAAGGCTGCCTACAGCGCCGCCACCTATTGAAACTTCATCTAAGTGTATGGACTGAAGCGGAAATATTGCACGGTGGCCCTCAACTAGATTGATATGTTTTCAGGAGAAACTAGCCGTGAAAAAAATGTGTTATATTACTCACTTAATACCCCTCGTAGTGAACGCGAAAGCCTTACAGTGATACTTACTTAGCTGCAGTGATAGATGCTGAAAAAGAGGCTTTCTGCGCTACGCTGTAGTTTACTTACAAAGCTGCGAAAGCTTTACTTCCAAGAAGAGCCAACCGCTCTAGTGCTTGCTTCGGCGTATACCTCGTGAAAATACCATGAAGGTAAAATTAGGGTGATTCGAGTTCACAAAGAGGCTTATCGGCAGTCACGCACCTCGCACCATTCGCTACTGGAACAGGGAGACACCGATGGGGCTGTGGCACTGAAAACGTCCTCCGTCTTACACAGTAAGATGGCTTTCTGGGTACAGATGTAGATGTAGATCTTCTCTTACTAGGAAGTAGTCTTTAACTTCCATCGCACAAAGACATTAAGTACTGAAAAACAGAGGGACCTATAAGTAAAATTGAGGGAGTCTAGTTTCTCGCTGTGACAGTGATGACAATACTGTATTCTTTGATACTGTTCAGTAACAAGGGGAGTTCTGCTGCGCACATTCAGTGACTCACTGGTAGTGAAGCATGACACCTACATCTTGACGAAAACTTTGGTCCTATTTGAAATTTTGAACTCATTACATTTTTGCAATAGCTTTTCTGTCAGATTTCAGACACTGATACTGTAATAATATGTATTCCTTCAAACAAAGTGATTGGTAATGTGAATCTTTCATGTATTTTTTCTGTTTCCTTACAATCAGAAATATGCTTCTATTACTTCCGTTCTGCAATTCTTGATGTAATTCTGCATTGGTCACACTGTAGAACTGTACTTGGAGATATCTTTCAGCCAAGGCTAAAATTTATACGAGACCATTTAATTCTGCAAATGCTGTGTAACAGACATCATCTTCCGATAATAGCGTCACATTTCTACAAAAATACGAACTTCACCTAGGGGCACTTTCACGTGAACAATTCTCAAACTCTGATTCGTACCTATCGTGTCCACATCGGTAGCCTGCCAAGGAACACGCCCAGAGAAAACGCGTCGAAAAGCGGAAAAGTATGGCAAAAGACGTATCCTACACCTGTTTTAACATTTACTAAACGTTACAGTTTCCCTATTTCTGGATTGAGAGACCGCACATTTTCTTTTACAGTAAATTATTCTTTCCTCGGGAGCAAAACAAATAGTGAAAATTTTGATTCATAAAAATACCATACAATACATTACATACCATTACACGAAGTCATATCACCGACAAAATAAATTTCATTTGTAATCCACGACATCTTATAAAGGCAGAAACAGTAACGTATCATCTTTTGGGAATTTACATATACGACGCGTTCACACTTACATTTGCTTATCAATAACAATTTGCGAGAAATATCAGTTAGTGTTGAGACTTCAGATGGCAGTACCATAAATATCCTACACGCTAATGCATCACAAGGTGGGAAACTTTTCTAACTTTAAGGTACGGAATTCAAACAAAGCGAACACGAACAATAGCAACGCTAAGACATGCTTGATCAGGATCAATATCTACATTAATTACACTTCAACAAGTACACGGTATCTGTACAGCAATCTTACGTCATCGGTTTCACAAAACGAATATTAATATAAACAGTAAACCCAACAGGGCAGAAAAATAAAAGTAACACTAAAACTTCCTGGCAGATTAAAACTGTATGTCCCACCGAGACTCGAACTCGGGACCTTTGCCTTTCGCTGGCAAGTGCTCTATCATCTGAGCTACTGAAGCACGACTCACAGCCGGTCCTCACAGCTTTACTTCTGCCAGTATCTCATCTCCTACCTTCCAAACTTTACAGAAGGTCCCGAGTTCGAGTCCCAGTAAGGCACACAGTTTTAATCTGCCAGGAATTTTCATATCAGCGCACACTCCGCTGCAGAGTGAAAATCCCATTCCGAAATGTAACACTGTTTCGTTACACACTGACGACTTTCAAAATTCCATTAGAAACTACGAAGAAAGTGATCTTTTTTCACCCCGTTTGTGTGAAGGAATGTTCTTCGGTCGTGTAGCATCTAAAAGTAATGTTTTATTTTGGTCGACGCTTCTTGTAGCATATCTATGACGTTAAGTTCTATCAGCTCATACTCTACGCAGACCTACTGTAGTATTTTGATGTTTACAGTAAAATCCCCTGGGGATTCTTAAGACGGTGAATGTGGAAGTCGGTGTGTGTCTTTTCCAGCCATCGTCGTACGACTAGCTTTTCTGGCAAAAACCTCAGTGAACCGCAGGTTGTGTGTCTGTGTGTGTGTGTGTGTGTGTGTGTGTGTGTGTGTGTGTGTGTGTGTGTGCGTGTGTGCTCGTATGTGTGTATGTGTTTGTGTGTTTCTGTGTGCGTGTGTGTGTGTGTGTGTGTGTGTGTGTGTGTGTGTGTGTGTGTGTTGTGTTTACTTTCCTACCATCATTGTACGACTACGTTATCAGCCGAACACTTCAGCGAACCGCGAAGATAGAAGTTAAACCATATTTTGAGCAATAGTAGCCCAGAGTTACCATATTTCTGGGTTACAGAAAATTAATACAAGGAGACCCCAACGACCTTACCTGTCAAAAATTATCATCACGTACATCAAAACTGTATAGCTCGCAAACTCCGAAGTATCCATTTAGTGACAGTTATATTCTAACATGATTCAATACTACACCGGTGAAGACTTTTTTTTACATAAATATCTGTTGTGGAACACGCTCCAGCCTCTCTTGATGCCCAATTTCCATGTTTATCTATCGTCCCAATGGTTTTTTCGTAAATCTTTTGATGTCATTGCTTTTAAATTTGTCTCTTTCGAAGTCATCCTCTGTCCGCAACTTTTTTTTGGAATTCGGTGTAATTAACTGAATAATCTTCTTACGTAATCTGTAAACATCAATTATATAAACTGTTTCCATTTGATGTCATTTACTAATTCTGGTTTTGCACAGATCCATAATCTAACCTTTCTATCACCTTTGCTCTCTTCTAAACGTTTTCGACTACCGTTTGAACATAATAATTTAATGACCTCCAACTTCCTCATCTTATTTTCTGTAGGCCTCCATGTCTCCGCCCAACCCGACAAGGAACTTTTAATTGGAGTATCATAGATGATTTATTTCTGCTTCTTTCTTATCTCGATACTCAGAAAGATTCCGTTTTAACAAGTGGTCAGTCTTCCAGCCTAAGTTATTCGTTTTGTAATTGACTGATCACCTTTCCCTTTGGAGTCACATTCTAATCCTAGACATTTTTTACCATTGTAATTTCATCTGTATCGAGATGGATTCTGAATGGTTCTGCCCCTAATGATAGATTACTTTTATGGGTGTTAAGTTCCAAGCCCCATTCTTTACACTGTTTCTGTAGTTCTTGTGCTATATGTTCCATATCACCTTCTTCGTAGGGAATCGCTAATTTTATCGTGTACAATCATGTTTCATTCATATCTATTCCCATTACACTGTATTTCCTTTCACTCTGATTGAGAGCTTTTGCAACATAAATTTTAAACTGGCTAGGTGACACACACACACACATTTCCTTTCACTCTGATTGAGAGCTTTTGCAACATAAATTTTAAACTGGCTAGGTGACACACACACACACACACACACACACATACACACACACACATAAAGGCGTTTACTTTCAATGATTTTTCCTTCGTGGAGGATCACAGTCACAAAGAACTTTTTGGAAGAAATTTTCACCCTATAAGCTTTCGAAATGTGGTGCTACAGAAGAATGCTGAAGATAAGGTGGATAGAACACGTAACTAATGAGGAGGTATTGAATAGGATTGGGGAGAAGAGAAGTTTGTGGTACAACTTGACTAGAAGAAGGGATCGGTTAGTAGGACATGTTTTGAGGCATCAAGGGATCACAAATTTAGCATTGGAGAGCAGCGTGGAGGGTAAAAATCGTAGAGGGAGACCAAGAGATGAATACACTAAGCAGATTCAGAAGAATGTAGGTTGCAGTAGGTACTGGGAGATGAAGAAGCTTGCACAGGATAGAGTAGCATGGAGAGCTGCAGCAAACCAGTATCAGGACTGAAGACAACAACAACAACAAGTATTATTTGTTCGTTCATTTTAAAGAATCATTACTTTGGCCCTTAGAGCTATTCTAAGATGATGCATGCAGGTCACAGTAATGTATGTTACTGGTTTATCTTCCACTTGTATTCTGTCCCAAGACAACTAGTCTTAGACCAGAAATAGGTTTTTTTCAACGACGATGTGTCACAGACAGGTGAAACATTTCAACATGCAGTTGAGGATGTCTCCAAAGACCGATATAATTATTGTCGAAAATAAATGAAAAATATAAGTTTTAAAAAACTGCTACTGAATCCAACTGTGGGAGTCAGCGCATATATGTGACTTATTTATTGACACATCATGCGTTGGAGCCCATTTCCTCCAATCAGAGCGCTCAACGTGACGACCGAATTGTTCCCCGTCGCCTAACTGCCGTAACAATAGTTCAGCTCGTTTGTAACCACATGTCCAGGTTTTTGCTTGATGTATTTGGTATTTTGAATCCTGACTCCTGGTGATAGTTTTAATTTCTCATTTCATCAGACATGATAACATAAACACGACGACGGCAACGAAATAGGCATTTTTCATACAGAGCACTAACCAAACACTGCTGGATCCTTTGCACAAGAAGCGATTATGAGTTATCTATAAACTTCTCATCGTTACGGTGACCGGCCAATACTAAATGAGCTTCGTAAGTGAGCACGAAACTTCAAAAGTCAGTTTCAGGTAACCAGTGAAAGCGAGAAATTGCAGTTTGTCTTTAGTACTCAACCTTTTTTCTTTTCCATCCTCAGTTGGCTCTTAGGGACTAGTTTTGAAGGCAGTGAACAATGCGAGGGTGATTAATAGTTCTGCCGCGGATTGTTGACCGCCGTTCCCTCGGATACATTGCACATGACGAGGTTGTGGTTAGATTACGACACGAATTTAAATCCAGGGCTATAAAACGTGTCGTCTGCCGCAGTTCAGTCATTGGTCACTTGAAATCAGCTATCGGGGGAGCAACTGCCGTTCCCGTAAAGACGCGTGCACATCAGTCCAACGAAGTCCAACGAACGGCAGCGTTGGACGAGATTTGCTTAATATGTATGGGTGGCAAATTGAAGCCAACGAATCAGTTGATCTTGTCTGCTGTTCGGTCTGCCAGCGGTAACATCAAAACGTTGGCATTTGGTTGGCGTTGTGGCCCGTTTTCTGCTTTGGGCCTCGCGTCAAATGTTGGTTGGTTCGGTAGCGAACTGTTGTATCTCTAGAGCAGGTGTGTATTTTAGTTCTTCAGGACAGCCGAGGATCACACCTAGTTTGTTTTATTGACCGGTTTCCTTCTTTAATTTGACAAGATTATCACCAGGAACTTTAGAATTTACAGTAAAAGTTTAGTAGTTGGTTGTTAAAATAAAGAGCGAAACCAGTCAGTAAAACATTTTGAGTGCGACTTCTGGCTGCCCCACAAAACTTAATTTCAGCATCCGCTGGTTTACTATGCAGGCAAAGCCCGCTATCACTAAGGTTACGTATTTATTATATTTTTACAAAAATGGAGTATAGTGTTAAAACATGGAGAGAACACTAAAGCTGATAGAGCTGTACTGTGGTCGGCAGTGGTTATGGATACCTAAGAACTGCGTTTATGAAAACAAACTGAAAATTTTAGACATTAAAGCTGATAGAGTTTTACTATGAACGGTAATGTTTCTGGACCACTAAGTACTGCGATTATAAAAACAAACTGAAAGACTAGGCGCTCGGAGGGAAATAGCTCAGCTATTAGAAAGTTATATGCACGATGTGGAAAATAAAATGATGTTTTTATTGACATATTGTCACTGTGACGTCGAAGAGAAACAAACAGAACTGGGGGCGACTATTAACTTTCTGCTGCAGATGCAGCTTCTAACAACCCTACGACAACAAAGGTCAGCATTTAATAACGATTTTGGTGTTGCTCACGCTGCATTTTCGGTCAACAACAGTCATATTATGTGGCAGGTGTCATTAGAGCACAGTTAATAGTCATTTCATGTAATAATGAAAAACCTAGGCACTCATGTGTTTGTGTTTCCCAAGCTGGTCTCGTCGTAAAATCACGGCTCCTAGGTGATTATGATTCCAAGCTCCGATGCAAAGAGGCCTAGGTTTTATTCTGCTATATTCAAAAGTTTTGTAGATGCGCTTCTCAAACCATTCGTGGAGATTAAACCTTTGAAAGTTAGCACAATAGCGATGTAAAAAAAAATAGCCAGCACTCCGAATTTAAGTTATACTTCCTTTTAATTGCTTTTATTGCAATATCACGTAACACAGAAAACATCACTTCACAACACAAAACATACGTGAAAACATCTTCCTCACAGTCACTGTTAAAGTTCACATCTTATAAGCTGCTGACAATATTCGTCTTTCCAACATGACGTGCACGACTGGACTTTCTCAAGATCCGACTCTCTAACACGTCAACAACTAACTAACTATCGCTTACCCGCACAAAAATCAGAGTTACAAGTACGTCAAAGATCATAGTGACAAAAGGTAGAATACACATAAGAATAACATCATTGCAATATAAACATATCGATGTATCAAAAGTGAGATAAAATCTGAATGTTGTCTCAGAAATACGTTAAGTGGTTAACAGAAATACAGTAGAATATTACTGGTATCGATAGGTTCAGGTGAGCTATCATAATGGTTACGTAATTCAAGTACCATTACAAGCTCTCCTCAATTAGGAGCGATCTTAGGAAATTTTATGGCCTACGCAGATTTCTAAATCTTCTTCTTCTCTCATGATGTCAATTACCCAAATAGTAATTAGAACACTACTTTGTAACAATAACAAATTGGCAGCGACGGCGACAAGTTATCAGTGCTAACTGCGATTCGACATTGTCAAAACTCCTGGCTCCAAGTGCTTCGTTTGGCGCGGATGAGAAGCTGAACGCCAGTGCATTTCCTACCAACGTTCGGACGAATACAATCCCTGTCGTCCGTTAGAGTATACTCTATCCACCGTAACACCTCATGCGACGGCTACCAAAATTGCTCCACGTCACTCGTTTAGTAACAGCACTTATGAAGTTGTAACACCGGAAATGCATATCCTGCTATTTCCACCTATTGTACTATTTTTTTTCCTTATTTTGTTACATGAAGATACGATATTTCTGTGTCTTTATATATTGTACTTGTTTTACTATATATATATATATATATATATATATATATATATGCATTTATGTCGATGTGTAATTGGTTTGTTTTGTAAATACTATTTGTATTTTTAAGCTGAGTCTTGCCTAGGGAAAACTATGCTATCGAACGAATACACCGATAGGTCGTGTGGAGAATCAAAGTGTTTATGATCTTTGGTAGTGTGAACACGGCCGCGTGGAGCGCGGACAGAGGGGAGTCTGGCTGGAGTAGGGCGGTGGAGCAGGTGTGTTGAGTGACGCTCCCTCGAGTTGCCGCGCTTTCTTGGTTTGGCAGCATGTAATTGCGCTCGACTTGCTATGATAGTTTCTGACACGGTGTCGCGGACGCGTAGCATTAGCTGGCGCACATCAAGAGCCCGTTTCGCCTGGTGACTTTGTCGAGAGGAAGGCACGCCAACATCCAGCTTCTGCCACAGAGACGGTCGAGAATGACGGACCGACGACTTCAAACCTTCAATCAACCAACAAGGAAGACTGTAAGCACGTAAAGTTTTAGAAATGTATGGCAGACCTCAGCTTTTAAAATTGTTCCATTTGCCTCACAAAATTACAACAACTTAGCATGAACCTTTGTTGCTCATTGTCCCAATTGCATTACCAAGCACGGTCACTTCATTTTCATAAATGAACCCGAGTGTCGAAATTCAAAGCCAGCATCAGAGTAATATCAGTAAATTTCACTGTTTTAATTTCAAAGTTCAGTTCAGGTATTCATAGCTGGCTACAATCTTTAGATTACACAAGCACAAATTAAGAGTGCGGGTTTTGTTACCATATTTTAGCTTACCTGTGACTGCAGCTCAGCTTGGTACGTACTAAATTTTACTATTGTTAATTGTTCAGAATCATTAAATTCAAGTTCAAAGTTAAATCTCTTATTTCTAAATTGCGTTGATCCAAGTAGCTTTTGAAATGATTGTTGAGGTACCCCAAGACTAAGCTCATTTCATTGAATTTCGTAGTGCTTCAGAAACGAAGTTCACTATTAATTTCAGTCACTAAATTAACTTTCAGTTTTCCGGTTTTATTAATTCTTTTGCTAAATTAAGTCAGAGTATAGCGAAATTTATTACTTATGACAAACATTCAGTTTTCGCACAACAGGTGTCAACCTTCAGTGTCCACGCTTTTAGTGCTAATTATATGTGCAACAACCTTTGTTTTTCAGTTATTATAGTAGTTATCCTTAGGATTGGCGACCGTAATTTTCCCCGAATCTCTAATATCTAATTAACGCCTGTTAACTGTTAACGTAACGACCGCACATTTACCTTCTTTATTAACTTTACCCCTTTTCGAAATTAAATTCCACCAGTTTCATTTGCATCCGCACATTTACTTTCTTTATTAACTTTACCTCTTTCAAAATTAATTTCCACCAGCTCCATTTGCATTTTTCCTTTCATTTAGATGTAACCCTTCCCTCCCTCTTTACCGACAGATTAACTTCCGTGACGATTGCTTTTCCCAAATCTCCATTAGGTACACTTGGTTTAATTTTTAATATCATTAAGGTCGATAAGTGAGGGGAAGGTTACAAAGTGACCCGCGGAGTTTGTGTGTCGCCTTTAAACTGAGCGGTATCCGGCAGCTCATGTCGGTACACTCCAGCGACAAGTGACGGATGCCTGCTAATAAGTAATTTTAATCGTACTACAGCGTGGTCGGGTGAGGCGTCAGTGAAAGAGGTCAGGTGAGCGGCTTTGAGCAGAGCAAGGGGCTGATTATACAGCCGGGGCTAGCAGCTGTTCTGGCGTTATCCGCTTAGGTCGTTAGCAGCGCGGTTCCCTGCGGTGCGCATGGAAGCGGCGTGCCACCGGCTCCTCGCTGGTGGTAATTGAGCGCTCAGCGCTCTCCACCTGTTCCGCTCCGGAGGCCGAGCGCCGCCTCGGGCGTTTGCTGCTTAATTGGCCCCACTGAAACCCTGCGCGTTCCTTCTGGCTCACCAGACGCCTTCTGCTGTCGCTAATAACTGCACCCCTACCCACCTTAAAGGCGGAATATCTACGTCAACTGCTCTGCTGTTTCGTATCTCCATCGCACATCAACAAAATACTCTAATTCCCCACGATCAGACTATGAGATGGGTGAAAAACGCACCACTTTCATAGTATTCAGAATTTAGTACCTCCTTAAATCTGAAGTATGGTAACGGTAGGATTAACTCATGATAAGGCCAAGGCGTCTACACAATGTGAACAAGTGGCTGGGTCCTGACTGCGGCATCTAGATGCAGTCGTCTTTAGGATTCAAGAGCCGCTACTTCGTATTCACGTACATCTGTGCCGTCCCAGAGTGCCAGACAGCACGCCAGCCGGACGGGCGAGCATGTAGACCGAGGCTCGGTGTGTCTCGGTTTTGCTCGGTCCTTTTCGGAACAGCGCGACATTTCATTTGATATTTCGGTGTGGTATTCCCAGGTCAGCACAACTCTCTTCAGATCTGCTGAATCGTGATGGCAGTACTGGTTACTTTTCACTCTATGTTCGTTACGTGAGGGACGTTTACAGACTCAAAATGGCTCTAAGCACTATGGGACTTAACATCTGAGGTCATCAGTCCCCTAGAACTTAGAACTACCTAAACCTAACTAACCTAAGGACATCACACATATCCATGCCCGAGGCAGGATTCGACCCTGTGACAGTAGCAGTCCCGAGGGACCGGACTGAAGAACCTAGAACCGCACGGCCACCGATTACATGAAGAAATTGTATGCACAAATATCAACATTTCTGAAGTCGCACATATTATCCACTGTAAGTTGCAACAGCTTTTAGCGGAACTAAGTGAAGAATATGGGAATTTACATATTATTGCTGGTTAAGTCAAGGGGCATCCTTAGAACAATTCTTCGATTCAAAACCCGCTATTTTTGACTTTTTGAGGCGAAAAATGTACAGGAGCGAAAATTAGAAAAACATCCGGAAATCCTGCAGACCTCGCATTTTAGGTGGACTTGACTGCACCCAATGAGGCACTGCAATGTGAGAAGAACTTATTTCTGATTCGATGGGGATGCATGTAAAACGATCATTGCGTTGTAGAAGAGACAAATTCCTGCATATTCCAGTATCCTAATCTCATTGGAGAAAAAAAAATGCGTGGCTTAGGGATTTCATTATGGCCTTGAAAGTATTACAAGGACAGTTCCCAAAAAGTTTAGACGAGACTGTCAATCTTATATCTGTTTCGGAGTCATTTTCATTACCTATGCCAAGCAGCTTTCGACACGTGACGCCTCAGCAGAATATTTACGTGTTCTTGCCTGACGATTTAGTAACACTATATACTACGCATAACCGCGCACAGTCGCCACCTCACATCCACTGACGCTCTGATTAGTAGCGCCTGTCGACATCATTCTCGCTTCACCATTCGTGTTATAGTTCTATATGTTACATTTAATTTAATATGTTGCATTTTGTTAAAGCGTTACAAAGAATACAAAAACTGAAATTTTAGTGCCCTCAAAAATAAGAGAGGAATATGTTAGCCTTTAACATCCTACCGATAACGATGTCAACATAGCCGTAGCACAAGTTCGCACTAGGAATGGATGGAGAAGAAAGCGAACGTGCCCTTTCAAAGGAACCATCCAAGCATTTGGCTTACGCGGTATAGGAGAATCACTGAAAAACCAAATTCAGGACGGCCGGAAGCGAGTTTGAACCACCGCCCTCCCGAATGCGAGTCTGGTGTGCTAACCATTCCGCTACCTTGCTCGGTCGAAAATAAGAACAAACATATTATTGACTGTTTTGTGTTGCAATATGAATACAGTAAACATTATACGCTATAGGTCAAAACTAGAAATAATCTGAACCACGAAGGATATACACAGAGAGAAAAGGTGCAAAATACCTATGAACAATAGTTTATCACCTGAATTAGCAACGTCTTTGCACACTTCGTTATTTCTTTTAGCTAGAGGATAAGAAAAAATTGTCTATCTATAGGTACATGGTATACCATCGGTCTTGAGGTTCAAAGTGATGTTCAATTTGACCCACCATCCCTACTCATAGGCAGCATACCTCAAAATGCTTTTCTGCAGCTTCTTCATACGTTTCGTTGACGTTATCATTTCTTCTTTTTTTTTTAATTCATGTCAAAAGTTCAGATGAGTCATGATACTAGTCATAGTATATCGACATATTACTTTTATTAGCGATATCAAACGTAATTCGTGTCAAAAGTTCAGATGAGTCATGATACTGGCCATAGTATATCGACATATTACTTTTATTAGCGATATCAAACGTAAGTTATAAACTGTTATTTGTCTGTTGCGGAAGTAAAAGGAACTTTGTTTTGTGAAGCAAAGTCTTTGATTAATTGACAACAGGAAACTTTCGAATATCGTACTAAAGGGAACGACTTGCTTTGTCATATTCGCCATAGGACAACTGAGATACGGTTTTCGACTTGGAAGAAGACATTTGAAATACTTTTAATGTAATTAACTTCTATCGGCAGTATTTGGTTAATAAGTGGAAAAGGCGGTATGGCGTAAGATTTCCGACGTGTAACTTGTCACCAAGATAGTGAGTTAATTTTCTACCCTCTTTCCAGTGTGTCATGTGTTTCCATTATCAATTATAAGTTAAAATTTGACACAGAATTAATTTTTTTCCATGCGCGATGAAAACATGTAAAAATGTTGAATGTCGATGTATATTTTTAAACGCGGAAGCCAGTGGGGCTAGAGATACGCATGCCATTTTATCTTGTCAGGATTATTTCGTTTTTCACTTCATGATGGATTCATCTTTCTCTGACTGAACTTGGTACAAGGTAAATGTAAGGCTCCCATGCTGTCTGTTTACTACATACAATCTAAAACTTAATCGTTTAATGGTTTCTGTTCGTGAAAATCGTATAAGATACCTTACTTCACATAATAATAGTTTCAAAATTTATGTATTTTAATGAGTAGGTAAAACAATGCAGGCCATCTTCGATGAGCTGGAGACGCAATGCTTCTAACCAATCCATTAGAGCTTCATTTGAACCCATTCCTTAACTTTTCACATAATAGAAATACAGTCTATCTTCGCACATATCAAATTCCCATTAACATATCTTATACATTTCTTAAGTGTAAGAGTTTTGCTAAAATTTCACTGTCGAACGTCGCTGAACAGAGACAGAATACAAAATACATTGGCCTGGAAAGAAGAATTCTTTTTTACATATTTAGCGATGGCAATTTATTTATAATATCTTTCATTATTTCTCAGATTCATTCATGTGCACATTACAGCTTTGTATGCCGTGTTTGAACTACAATATAAATCCCATCACAGTCTGAATGTGTCTTCTTGACGAGACTGAAGTGCCACTTTGTGTCCTAATAGCATTACGCGCACATGAACGTAGGCGACATTGTTTGTAGATCTACAAATTTTTCTATGTAATCTTCTTTTTATTTAACTGTATACTAGACACTAAACGTGTCAGTGCTTGGTTTAATTGTAGTTGAATGGTTTGTCGAAGTTATCTATTCAAAATAAAGTGGTTGGAGGAATATTTGATACCTATGTTATTATAGTAATCTCTGGAGAGGCTGATAACTGGCCGGAGTAAATGAGATACAGAAAGGGCTTAAGCATTTGCTACGTTGATTATCAGCTCGCACAGGATGAGCATGGGCAGTTCCCGTCTAGCCGCTGCCGAAGTCGGTTAGCTTCGAACGGTTGAAATGGTATAGATAAACGAATTCCAGAACAACGAATGTTAAATTAAGTCTGATGGAAGAATATGGAGGCAAGCATGTCTTAAGAAAGTCAGCTTCACGATATGATGACCGGTTTAATTCAGTATGTTGGAAGATCCAGAATTTGTAAACTATGGCACAGTCTGTTAACGACTTTGAGCGACTTGTGGATGTTGCCAACTGTTAATTGGAGGCTCTTTCTCATTTGTCAACTGGAATGAAATATATCTGTCATCGTTTTATGTAGTATTGTGACAAGCGGTCAGATTTCTAACTGTTTATATCTCATTTGTGGCCGGCCGATGTGGCCGAGTGGCGCTGGGCGCTTCGGCTTGGTGCCGCGCGATCGCTGCGGTCGCGGGTTCCAGTTCTGCCACGGGCATAGATGTGTGTGATGAACTTGGGTTGGTTGGGTTTGAGTACTTCTAAGTTCTAGGGGACTGATGACCTCAGATGTTAAGTCCCATAGTGCTCAGAGTCATTTGAACCCTTTTTTTCTTATTTGTGAAAAACAGAGTACGTGTGATTATCGCAATGGCAAAAGGTTTACTTAATTATTCAGATGTTGGTTATTTACATAATTGTTTCTATTTTAAAAATTAAGGGATGACTTTACTTCTTTAAGAAGAAAATTTATTGGTCAAATGTCTTAATAGAGTGGAAACAACACACCAAGAAAGTATATATTTAATTCTGTCCGAATTGTCATCATCAAACGAGGAGCAAGAAAAGGAAAAACGGAGTATCGAAGTGACGAAAGTGAAGTCAGTTTGTGCAAAAGAAGATATAATTGTTTCAATTAAATCAAGGTAGTTAAGAACAAAACTTGAAAATAAGTAAATGGAAAAAAAACGGTCAAATGTTTGTGAAATCATTTGTCTAAAGGTAAGAAATAACGAAGGGAAGGGAAAAATTGGACACACCTTCGAATGCTGTTCGAATTCGTGTATGGAAAATGACCTACCGACTGAGAATTTAGAGTTCAATGTTTAAATTAGAATTTTAAAGGGTAGTAGAGGACGTCTGTCTCAAGAGGTTATTGTTACTGTGATTTCGAGTATTGTTCCAAGGTGAGCCAAATGTTGCTGTAACCTACTTTATTTCTTGATTTTAGACATACCATTTCAACAAGTATTTTTCTCCATTAGTTTTTTTTTCAATTTTATTTAATGGGGCCTATATACACAGCTTTCAAGAATTAGTACACCGTTTCAGGGGATACCAGTTCATTAATATTTTTGCAACAGTGCACAGCAAGTACATGAAATAGTTACATTACAGCTAAGAAGCACAAACGATTCTGAGGTACCAGGTATTGAATCATGCTGCAACACCGATATTAGTACTTCCTGTAGCCTCCATGGGCGGCTGTGTGGGAACTGGTTGTGGTATCGAGTGTACCGTAGGTTGGGTTGGGTCGTTTGGGGGAAGAGACCAAACAGCGAGGTCACCGGTCTCATCGGATTAGGGAAGGTCGGGGAAGGAAGTCAGCAGTGCCCTTTCAAAGGAACCACCCCGGCATTTGCCTCGAGCGGTTTAGGGAAATCACGGAAAACCTGAATCAGGATGGCTGTACACGGGATTGAACGGTCGTCCTCCCGAATGCGAGTCCGTTATACCGTAAAGATGGCGAATGTCGTCCTGGGATACGTTATGCCACGTCACCTAAGAATTTTTCAGTAGTTCTGTACAAGTTGTTAGCTGAAAAGTCCCACCAATCACTGCTCATCACATCATGTCACACACGTGCTCAATTGGAAGCAAGTACGGAGATCGCGGTGGCCAGAGAAGTTACTGTACGTCTTGCAGAGCCCGTTGAGTTTCATGGGCAGTATGTGGGCTAACACTATGTTGTTGTAACAGAATATCACCTTCCTGTTGCAATAACCGTAAAAGAACGGGTCTAACAACATTCTGCACGTATCGAGCGGTGTTAGCGCCCCTCCAGAAACACCAAAGGTGTACAGGAGTTGTTGGTTATCACACTCTAAGCAATAAGACCTCGGACAGGGTCACTTTGTCTTGCAAGAATGCTCTCTTAGAGACAGAGCTCATCAGGTATACGTCGTAATTGCAAACGACCATGACTTGCATTCAAACAGATTCTGCTTTCGTCACTGGAGACCACGGCGCGCAGTTCCATCTTCCAAGTGGTCCTCTGGCGGCACCAGTCGAGCAGTGAATGTCCTTGCCGTGGCGTGAGTGGAAGACGGGCTAGAGGTGTGTGTGCCCGTAGTCCCACTGGTAAGAATCAGTTTGCAACAGTTCGTGTTGACAGGTCTGGGCTTGCAAGCCCTCTTATCTGTATTCTGAAAGCTGAACGATGTGCCATTGCTGTCCTTACACTACGACGGTAATGGCGATCGGCTGTGCTGCGTGGACGTCCAGAAACTTCTCTACAGGTGTGTGAATGTTCACGCGACTACTAATGAAAGGTTGTTGCACAACTGACTCAGCACGCCCGTCTTGTGTCTCAGTTCTGGGAAAGTATCATCCTTCTTCTCGGAAGACCACAATCTGACTCCTTTCAAAGTCGCTCAGCTGGCTGTACGAAGCACGAGTGCGCCCCTGTGGAGTAGTAAACATAGGATGTAAAATGCATATATTATGAGCTACGAGCATATCTTCATCTTCACGACTGTGAAACACATATCTTCTTCAGATCGAGTGTTCGAAGCCCTTACGTTATGCATTTTAGAGAGAATACTTACTGGACGATTTTCTTTTTTCGGTCCATTCTACCGTCTCCAGAAATATGGAAACCAAAGAGACTGTAATGGAAGAGATCCACATTGTCGAAGTTTAACAACTTTTTATTGTACTTACAATATGCATTTTAGAGCCTATGTGTATAGGCAATTTTTTATTGCTGTTGTCCATACTAGCGCCACTAAAAATTTCCTACCTTACAATGTTAGTAACAGCAGTACCGTTACATATCTTCGATAATCACTTGACTTCGCTTAGTAGGCGCGCGGTTTGAGGTACCACGAAACGGATTGCGCAGCCCCACCCACCAGAGTTTCGAGTCCTCCCTCGGGCATGAGTATGTGTGTTGTTCTTAGCATAAGATGGTTTAAGTTAGTTTAAGTAGTGTGTAAATCTAAGGACCGATGGCCTCAGCAGTTTGGTCCCTTAGGAATTCACACACATCTGAACATTTTTTTTGAATTATCAGTGGTATCATGACGATTATAACTTTCGAATGGATTGTTTCCAGAACAGCTTATCTTCCCTTACATTCATACATTTACCATTCTCCATCATGCGTGCAAGTTTCTAACGTCAGGATGGAAACCCCTCTACATATTAGCGGGAATCCTATGGCTCGCCCGTATCTCACATCTAAGCCTTTTCTTGTGTGTCTTCAACACTGAAACTTCTAACGGTGATACTCCATTTTGTCCTTTGGAGTCCTTGAAGTCGCGATCTTCCGTTGCACCTTCTTTTTGTCGGTCTAAATCCAAATATATTTCTGTGTATTCTCTCCTTCCACAGTCTCAGTAAGTGTCGAAACAAGAAAAGTTTTCTGTTTTCTGTTTCATCCATTCTGGTATCTTGCTTGATTTTTATTTCCTTACCACATTTGTTCTATATTTCAAACAGAAGATCGTCGATGTTCGTCATAGGAAGTCCATTTCTACAGCTTCGATCCCCGTGCGTTACGTTTCCTTAATCGTTCAGCATTTCGAATCACATGTGATAAACAGCTCAGTAATGAATGGCTTTATATACATAAGCTTCCGCGTTTAGTGCGATATTTGTGGACCATAAAAGGAGCTCAATTTTGCTATTTCCCTCCTTCCTGAATTCATCTTCACATTTTCTGTCTCTATTAAGTACGCTCCCTACGTGTTTGTAGCTCTCACAATTAGTGATGGCATGACGTACGTAAAGACATTTCAAGATTTAGTGGCTGCAGTCTTGTGATTAAACATTCTATCTTCTTGATGTTCAACTTAACTCGCCATTTGCTGTATTCTTCAATTTATTTTCTCAACCTACTTGAGATATCTTCTTCATGGGTTGCAATCATCATCTGATCATCTGTGAATAAAAGTTTTCTGCTCCAGCTTTCCTACTTTAGCTACGTCCAACCCTGTATGTGAGGTGAGCTTGCAGTAAAAGTATATACACTAACGGATTAGGCCGGCCATAGTGGTAGCTGCAAGACGGTATGTGGAGCGATATGTGATCGTGAGACATCTAATCAGCTAATATTGGTGGCTTGTCTTAGTCATACAGAAGTCCTCTTTGGTGTTACACATTCACCATGCCTGAAGGTGAAGTGACTCTAGGGTCGAAACTGGGAGCCGAGTACGACAATATCATAACAACGGCCGTTGGTACAGTATTATCACTAGAACGCAAAATTCTTAAATCGTAAAAAGTACAGTTTAAACGCCAAAAACAGCCTCTTTTAGTGTCTTATGTAGACTATATAAAATCGAAAACAGTAACTAAAATTATTATGCAGGAAAATTAAACATAGTATAACACTAGTTGATATGATATTACTAGTCATTAAAAAGAAGAAGAATGATAATATGACAGTTGCACAACTTAGCGAGCATTATAGTACTTTAAAATCCAAGCTGATGCCACACTATTCAGGTTTTCCTTGATAAAGGTATAGGACAAACCACTTATAGCCAATGTTAAAATACATGTGATATTTATATTAAAAAACACATGATAAACCAGTAGTTTTCAATATTCAGACCATAATTAGCTTTACAGTAAATTTTCTATGTTTTACATGGGGGAACTAAGATATATCTAAGTCAGTATTAAATTTCAAGCCGAAAAAGAACGTTCTACAACAACGGGCGTGCAAGCATTGCACAGAAGAGACTGACGGCTGTACTCCTCAACAAATAATTTTAAAATAGGTTTTTCTTGTTTTCGAGAAGTATATTCGCTGCCATAACAGAATGATACAAGTAAGTGCAGATTTTTTTTTGTGGACTCATCAGATCTCTTCGTTAGAAACATTTTCTTCAACTTCGATTTTCGTACATTTCCCTTACCCTGCTAATGGGAGCTTTTAGCAGTCTCAGCTCAAATGACGAACAAAACAAGATGCTACATAGAAGCATGTATAAAACGTATTTGGTGTTGTTAAGGGACACTGATACTTAATTTTAACAAAATAAAACAAAATGTAAAAAACATAGAGCACAATATAACAGTTGTAGTTTTCCAACTGTACTGTCATTGAACAGATTTTGGTTATTACTGAGAAATTTAAAGAAATAATACTTGGTGTCTCATTTTAAAATCATTTATGCTTCGACCCATAGGTACGACATTTTGACATTGCTTACTTTTTGTTTATACACCATTAAAATTGCTTCACCACGAAGATGACGTGCTACAGACGCGAAATTTAGCTGACAGGAAGAAGATGCTGTGATATGCAAGTGATTAGCTTTTAAGAGCATTCACACAGGTTGGCGCCTGTGGCGTGACCTAGAACGTGCTGACATGAGGAAAGTTTCACCGACTTCTCATGCACAAACAGCAGGTGACCGGCGTTGCCTGGTGAAACGTCGTTGTGTAAGGAGGAGAAATGCGTACCATCACGTTTCCGACTCTGGTAAAGGTCGGATTGTAGCCTATCGCGATTGCGGTTTATCGTATAGCGACATTGCTGCTCGCGTTGGTCAAGATTCAGTGACTGTTAGCAGAATATGGAATCGGTGGTTTCGGGAGGGTAATAAGAAACGCCGTGCAGGATCCCAACGGCCTCGAATCACTAGCAGGCCAGATGACAGGCATCTTATCCGCATGGCTGTAACGGATCGTGCAGCCACGCCTCGCCACTTGAGTCAACAGATGGGGACGTTTGCAAGACAACAACCATATGAACGAACAGTTCGACGACGTTTGCCGAACCATGGACTATCAGCTCGTGGACCATGTCTGCGGCTACCCTTGATGCTGCATCACAGGTAGGAGCGCCTGCGATGGTGTACTCAACGACGAACCTGTGTACACGAGTGGCAAAACGA